>NC_028641.1:21353697-21360408 GCF_001406875.1 Solanum pennellii | reverse complement strand
CAACGTTAGAACTCGCCTTAATGCTACTTGCCGGACCAAGGAGGTAGATAATAGGAAAAGAATTATAAACATAGATTTAGTGTATACTATCTAATAGACTAGTATTAATTGGTACGAGGTAATAACTGAGTCAAATATCGAATGTGATGCTTAGTATGAGGTAAAGATAAGGGTTAGGAAAGCAACACACATAGCCGGACCAAGGTGCGGAGTGAGATTTTCTAGATGCCGGACCAAGGATTTAGAAATACATAACTTATCACTTTGCATGCAAGATACTAGGAAAGAATTGTTATAGTTAGAATTATCAAGTTATGAACCTGTGGGGAACACGTAAACCCTAGTTACTTTGATTAATTGATTAAAATCCAACTGTCAAAACTGTTAAGTGTCTCTTTCAATTTCGTTAGTTATTTTTACTCATTTAGAAATATAAACCCCCCCTTTTTATGTTTTTACTTTCTAAGGAAGTCATCAACCGAACAATAGTAATAACAGGTTGAAGTTAAGATTTTACTTTCCCCGATGAACATGTATTGGCTGCTTCACAAGACTTGATCCCATGGTTCGCAGATTTTGCAAACTATCTGGATAGTGATATTGTTCAACCAGACTTGTCCTTTCATCAAAGAAATAAGTTCATGTACGATGTGAAGAAGTTCTTTTGGGATGAACCATACTTGTATAGGAGTTGTGCCGACGGGATTATTCAGCGTTGTGTGCCAGAATGTGAGATGTTGAGTGTGTTGTAGGCATGCCATTCCTCACCCGTTGGTGGACATCACAGTGGTATCCGAACCGCTCATAAGATATTACAATGGGGTTACTATTGGCCAACTCTTCATCAAGATGCTCATGGGTTTGCTAAGGCATGTGACAGATGCGAACGAGATGGCGGTATTTCAAGAAAGCAAGAGCTCCCTCTAAACACCATTCTTGTGATTGAGTTNTCGAAGCTGCAGCGCAAAGGTTAAATGGGTTGAATGAACTTGATGAATTTCACCTGAAAGCCTATGAAAGCTCAGCCCTATACAAAGAAAAGATGAAGAAGTACCATGACAACAAAATTGAAAAACGAGAGTTTATGGTCGGGGATTTGGTGCTTTTATTCAATTCCAAATTGCGCTTGTTTCCAGGCAAACTCAAGTCCAAATGGACTGGTCCTTACACGGTTACCCAACTATTCCCTCATGGAGCAGTTGAGTTGCAAACTAAGGAGGGTGTGCGGTTCAAGGTGAATGGACAGCTCATAAAAATCTATTTCGGGCATGCTGAATCGGCGAATGAAGTGATAGAGGCATACCATCTTGATGAAGTCTGAGTAATCAAGTGTCCCCAGTCGTGCCGCGACATTAAACCAGGCGCTTGTTGGGAGGCAACCCAATATTTATCATCTTTTTAGTAATGGTAGCATTTTTCCATTAATGGGTTTTAAATTTGCAGGCACATCACCAGGAAATTCTGCAGAAAAATTACTCTGCAGCAGTCACTGACGGACACATCGACGGACCGTTGTGCCTGTGACGGACCGTCGTATGCATCCGTCGTACCAGGTACGTTTTTCTGCTATATTGAAATTAGGGCACAATCGACGGAACCAACGATGGGTCGTCACAACTGCGATGGACCGTCGTCGGGGAACCGTCGCGTGATTAATGAATTATACCCGACCCGACCCGGTTGGACCCTTTTTCAAAATATGACCGTTTAAACCCCCCCAACCCCTCATGTCACCCCATTCATTAAGTATTCCTCTCATCTCCCCTCTCTTTTCAACTTCCACATTTCCCCCACCGATCATTGCCCTCTCACAATTCTCCAAAGCCCTAAAGTGTTATCTACTAGTGGAAACTGCTGCTGTGGGTGTCTATCTTGCCACTGAGTACTTGTGCATTTGTTTTTCTCCATGTCTAAGGTATGTGTCTCTAATTTATACTCATTTATCTTGCATTTTTATTTATTAGTTAGTATTAGCTTAGTTCTTCGTCGTCTATTGTTTCCTTTATATGATTATGTCTAAACCTAGGATCAAAATGTTCGAATTTGCCATGTTGACAACCCTAGACATAGGTGCTGTTGCATTACTAGCTTCCTGGTTGTCAGAGACCCTGTTTCTAAGGGTCTCTCATTTTTTTTCCAAGTGTTTCCTAACGGACACATGCGACGGACCGTCGTCTTCACGACGGTCCGTCCTGCACAACCGTTCTGTTTGTCAGCGACCCTGTTTCTAAAGGTCTCTCACTTTTTTCTAAGTGTCCTTCAACGGACACATGTGACGGACCGTCATACCCACGGCGGTCCGTCCTGCACGACCGTCATGATGGTCAGAGACCCCTCTGCTAAGTGTCTCCATATTTTTTTTAAGTGTCCTACGACGGACACCTACGACGGACCGTCGTACCTGTGACGGTCCGTCCTGCATATACCTTCATGCTAGTCAGAGACTCTCCTTCAGGGTTCTTTATATATACATAGACCAAGTAAAACATGACGGACCTCATGACGGTCCGTCATAGCAACGACGAGCCGTCACCAGGCCCGTCGTGTGATACAGTTTCAATAGCAATGACACACTATTTTCAATGTTTTAGTTCGTATGGTTTTGCTTGTCTTGTTTTCCACTACTCTTACTAATATTGAACCTTTACATGTACTATCTACTATGGCACCCAAGCAAGACCGCACCTACGCACGCGGGCGATCGAAGTCTGTCGCCCCGTCGGCCCGCATGGTCATTGGCTCTGATGATGAGCGTGACCCAGAGTACGTGCCCCCAGGAACTTCCGCCCCTTCCCGTGTTGCGCGTGCTCCCAGAGCCACCCCCAAAAATGTGGCGTCCGGCGTAGTCACTGCCTCCCAGTCTGATGAGGAGCGCACACTGACCGGCACACCCTCTGGGTCAGCCACAAATGAGGAAGGAGCGTCTGGATCCTTAGGAGTATCCTGGTCCGAGGAAGCCTCTGGCTCTGCTGAGGTTCCCGCACCCGCCACCGCTGCAGCGTCGGCCTCGTCTGATGAGGCTGACAGTTCAGACTCTACATCCGGCTAACCAGCTCAGGTCCCCACTCCAGCCACTGACAAGCCCAACCGGTGGTGTGTCGACGGGCAGTTTCAAGTTTACTCCGACGCCAAGTTCCTCACTGATAAAGGAGTAATGACTCGAACACTCACTTTGGAGCGGGGGGTACTTACAGGGAGCTTTCAATCGATGCCTGAGATCCACAATCTCTTCACAAGGCATCTCTTGGAGTGGGCAGCACGTCCTTTGGGACGATACAACAAAGAAATGGTCCGAGAGTTCTACGCATCCTACGTAGCGACTCTCCGATCCCAGATCAATAGGCGGGCTGCCCCCGCTAAACAGGCCCCACTGGAGCAGGTCCGAGTCCGGGGCATACAGGTTGACATTTCCTTGCCATCCATCCGCCGGTTCCTATACGGCGAGAGTATTGATGCTTCTCGGACCCCCCTCACCGCTGAGTTCGACTACCGCTGGAAGATAGTCAAGGATGGCAAGTTCTTGCGCGAGCCCGCACTGAGAGAGACCACCAAGAGGTGGATGGCCCTGCACCTGTCAGTAGATGGAGAGGGTGCCGATTGGGTGACTGAGCCGAAGGGGGCCATCAAGAAGGCCAACCTCACGTTCACAGCAAAGTTCTTGTGGCTTCTTGTCCGTCACTGCCTCTCCCCCACAGCTGCTGACAACATCGTTACCTGGGATCGAGCAGTGTTGATGGTGGCGATGATAGCCGGATTCGAGGTAGACATCACATGGCTTCTCCAGGCAGTCATGCAGGAGAGGGAATTCAAGGTCTCTACCACCTACCCCTTCCCGTGCATGATCTTTGCCCTTTGCAGGTCCGCAGGTGTGCCCATATGGCACATAGATCAGCTGAAGACCCCACAGGGCACCTTTGACGTCGGCTTCATCAGAGACGAGGCCAATGAGTTGGCCCCACGTAGAGGGCCCCGTCCAGAGCTGCCACCACTTGCTGATGATCTTGCTGATACGGTAGCCCAGGCCCGCACAGCTACACAGACATCCACTAACACTACCCCGGTCGAGTCTATCCCGGGTAGTAGCACAGCCCCTCTACCGACACTGGTCCTGCTTGCAAGGGTCCAAAAACTAGAGGCACAAATGGCCACTCTTCTGCATCATATCCAGCCGTGGATGCAGAAGTCGATTGTTGAGTCCGAAGAGCGCCTAGAGAGGAAAATGGTGCAGTTTACAGAGCAGAAGATCGCTGAGGTTAAGCAGCGCCTGGACGCCTTCGAGTTGAGAGTGCTAGCCCGACCAGCCCCTCCGGTGGATGTTGCGACTCTTCAGGCTGCAGTCGACAGTCTTTGTACAGACATCGACACGATCTTAGAGGCTAGGGTGCCGGAGTCTGAGGCCCCTCCTGTCGAGCCTGCTGAGGACACGGTGTTGGCGGCCCTTTTTGCTACTTCTGACATTCCACAACCTCCCCCTCGAGAGAGTGCCAAGAGGCGTAGGGGTCGAGCAGAGGACGAGGCGCGAGCAAGGAAGAAGGAGCGCCGTGAGATGGAGGCTACGCGGAGAGCCTCACTTGCTGACGAGGCGGCGCACCAGATGAGAGCGTCCGAGTTAGCGGCTGGGGCTTCTAGCTCCCGCACTGTAGATATCGCTGGAGGCACTACTGATCGTGTGGTTGTTGCTGAGGACACCACTGAGGGTGTCCAAATTGCAGAGGACGTGGGTTCCGGGGAACCGGACCCACCATCTTGCTGATCGACGGCGCGTTGCGCCACAGGTTTGCTTCACCTACCACTCTAGTATTTAGATTTTTATGCATTGGGGACAATTGCATGATTTTTTGTTCGGGGTGGGGTAAATTGACAGTGAGTGTTAGGGTGAAGTCTGAGTAGCCCAATTCACTATCCTCTTTTGGGGTTTTCTTGCCTGTGTTCTTTTTTCCCAAAAGACTGATTACTTTTTATGTTGAACCGGCATGATTATATCTTTTGCACATAGTTTAATTCTGGAGCATGATGGCTAAAATGATATCCTGAAAAACTGGAAAATAATGCATGACTAGGCATAGTAACTGATAATTGTGTGGCTCTAAGCATGAAATAGAGTTACACCATTGCATTACCCTAAGTCTTAAATTCGAACTAGGTGTCTGACAATCTGGTATAGTGATGAGATGTCAAGTGAGTGTGAGGAAAATTTGAATAGTCCACTATTGGTACTGAGCTAGAACTTGCCTGGTTAGTCCTGCTAAAAGTAAGCTGTAATAGACAATTAGGAAAGGATCATAGGCCCTTATTCAAGAAAGCCCATTTCTAGCCTAAATAAAAGAAACCAAATGAAATTTATCCTTCTTTGATCCAAATAATCTGAGCTTAAATTAGACCTTTCTTTTTTACCCCAACTGATCTTTTATGGGAACAATGTGTTGGCCCTGGTCCCTCCTTGGGCATGTGCACCTCAGCTTATGCCAAAAGCATAAGTTGAGGGTGGCAAATGCAGTAAATAACCTTCGTTATGGCCCTGACCCAACTGTGGGTACTGTGTACCTTGACTCATGGCAAAGCCATGAGTTGAGGGTGGCTATTATGAAGAATGCTCTAGAAAGTGGGGTTGAAAGAACAAAAGAGAGAGAAAGAACAAAAGTAAAGTGACTGAAAACTAGTTGACAGAAAAGTAAAGAAAAAGAAAAATTTAAAAGAAATACAAGCAACAAAAGACGAGAGTCACTGACACAAATGAAGAAAGAAGAGAAAATAGCAAGATGAAAGAATATGAGAAACTGGGCGAGAAAAATTGATAGAAAAGGGAAGGTTTAGCCGATATGTCAAGGAGGGCAAAAAGTCACTAAAGTATACCTAAAAATATACCCTACCTGACCCTGAGCCTATGTTACAAGCTAAAAAAGTCCTATCGTGATCCTAAGGGTTGTATAGCGAACTTAAGGCAGTGAAAATAAGGGCAAGCTTATGGCAATAGGTATGAATGAGTGTGACTTTGTTCTGAGAGCGAGTGTTGAAAAGTAATCCTTATACTCAAACTGAAATCATTGTGTGAAAAATGAGGATTTTGTTCTAAAGTGAGGACATTAGTTGCAATACCAGAATTGTTAGCACCTCGGTGAGAAATTGAAGAGGATAGGTGTTAATGCATGGTGAGTCTGTGTCATGTTCTGATCCCCAAAAAATTCAAGCCTAATAGTGATAGCATGCATAGATTTGATGAGATTAATCGGGATTGATAGCCAAATGATTGCAAAGGATAAAACATGGATACTATTGTACAAGGATTGTGTTGTGAGTCATAGTGCGTCGCTTGAGGACAAACAACGAATTTAAGTTGAGGGTGTTGATATACCGTGGTTTCACGGTATAATTAATACTTTTTCCTTAAGTTTAGTGTGTCCGAAAGCCTTTTTGTGCTAATTTTGATATAAGTTTCTCTTTGTTTTGCAGGAAATCTGTCCAAAGCTGAATGCGGAGATTTTGAGCGAAGAAATGCAGAAGAGACCACCTACGGAGCTTATGACGGTCCGTCGTGCTTGTGACGGTCCGTAGGTGGCAGCGTAGTGCAGCTGCTGAAGGAAGATGGGGAAGTCTGACCAAGTGTGGGATTACGAAGCTTGTGACGTTCCGTCATGGCTATGACGGTCTGTCCTGCAGGTTCGTCGTGATGTTCAGAGAAGTGATCCCAGTACCCAGATTCCAAGAGTTGAA
>NC_028641.1:21352606-21353358 GCF_001406875.1 Solanum pennellii | reverse complement strand
TTTGAGAATTCTTGCAAGTGATTTTTGGTGATTAATCAAGCAAACTTTTGGATTTTATTCTTTCTCATTGAAGTAAGTATATGAATTCTTATTTAATATATTTGAATATTGTGTTTATGGCTATGAGTAACTATACTCCATAGGTTGTGGGAACTATAGGCAAATAATGAGATAAACCCTAGCTAAAATAACAATTCTAGGATAGTGTCTTGCATGTATTAATAATTCTTTCGCATAGAAGTCTTTTTAACGGATGATCAACGTTATAACTCCCCTTAATGCTACTTGCCAGACCAAGGAGGTAGATAATAGGAAAAGAATTATTAACATAGATTTAGTGTATACTATCTAATAGGCTAGTATTGATTGGTACGAGGTAATAACTGAGTCAAATATCGAATGCGATGCTTAGTATGAGGTAAAGATTAGGGTTAGGAAAGCAACACACGTAGCCGGACCAAGGTGCTGAGTGAGATTTTCTAGATGCCGGACCAAGGATTTAGAAATACATAACTTATCACTTTGCATGCAAGATACTAGGAAAGAATTGTTATAGTTAGAATTATAAAGTTATGAACCTGTGGGGAACACGTAAACCCTAGTTACTTTGATTAATTTATTCAAATCCAACTTTCAAAACTATTAAGTGTCTCTTTCAATTTCGTTAGTTATTTTTACTCATTTAGAAATATAAACCCCCCTTTTTATGTTTTTACTTTCTAAGGAAGTCATCAACCGAACAATAGTAATAA
>NC_028641.1:21344269-21351320 GCF_001406875.1 Solanum pennellii | reverse complement strand
TGGGGTATTGACTTTATGGGCCCTTTCGTGAGTTCTCATGGGATGAAGTACATCTAGTAGCATTTGATTATGTATGTAAATGGGTCGAAGACATAGCCCTCGCAAGCAATGAAGGGAAGAGTGTCACTGCATTTTTGATAAAGAATATATTCTCTCGTTTTGGCACCCCAAGGGACATTATTAGTGATGGGGGCCCCCACTTCTGCAACAGATTGTTCAAGGGGTTATTGGAGAAATACGGGGTTCGCCATAACGTGGCCACTCCTTACCACCCTCAAACTAGTGGGCAAGTTGAAGTGTCGAATTGGGAGATCAAACAGATTTTGTCCAGAATAGTGAACGCTAGTAGAACGGATTGGTCAAGGAGACTTGATGATGCTCTTTGGGCCAACCGGACAGCATATAAGACTCCCATAGGTATGTCTCCATACCAACTTGTATATGGGAAAGCTTTTCATCTTCCGGTTGAGTTAGAGCATAAAGCCATGTGGGCTATGAAGAAGTTAAAAATGGATTGGAGCGAAGCTGCAGAGCAACGGTTAAATGGGTTGAATGAACTAGATGAATTTCGCCTGAAAGCCTATGAAAGCTCAGCCGTATACAAAGAACAGATGAAGAAGTACCATGACAACAAAATTGAAAAACGAGAGTTTATGGTCGGGGATTTGGTGCTTTTATTCAATTCCAGATTGCGCTTGTTTCCAGGCAAACTCAAGTCAAAATGGACTGGTCCTTACACGCTTACCCAACTATTCCCTCATGGAGCAGTTGAGTTGGAAACTAAGGAGGGTGTGCGGTTCAAGGTGAATGCACAGCGCATAAAAATCTATTTCGGGCATGCTGAATCGGCAAATGAAGAGATAGAGGCATACCATCTTGATGAAGTCTGAGTAATACAGTGTCCCAGTCGTGCCGCGACACTAAATCAGGCGCTTGTTGGGAGGCAACCCAATACTTATCATCTTTTTAGTAATGGTAGCATTTTTCCATTAATGGGTTTTAAATTTGCAGGCACATCACCAGGAAATTCTGCAGAAAAATTACTCTGCAGCAGCCACTGACGGACACATCGACCGACCGTTGTGCCTGTGACGGACCGTCGTATGCATCCGTCGTACCAGGTGCGTTTTTCTGATATTTTGAAATTAGGGCACACACGACTGAACCAAAGATGGGTCGTCACAACTGCGACGGACTGTCGTTGGTGAACCGTCGCGTGATTAATGAATTATACCCGACCCGACCCGGCTGGACCCTTTTTCAAAATCTGACCGTTTAAACCCCCCCAACCCCTCATGTCACCCCATTCCTTCATTATTCCTCGCATCTCCCCTCTCTTTTCAACTTCCACATTTCCCCCACCGATCATTGCCCTCTCACAATTCTCCAAAGCCCTAAAGTGTTATCTACTAGTGGAAACTACTGCTGTGAGTGTCTATCTTGCCACTGAGTACTTGTGCATTTGTTTTTCTCCATTTCTAAGGTATGTGTCTCTAATTTATACTCATTTATCTTGCATTTTTATTTATTAGTTAGTATTAGCTTTGTTCTTCGTCGTCTATTGTTTCCTTTATATGATTATGTCTAAACCTAGGCTCAAAATGTTCGAATTTGCCATGTTGACAACCCTAGACATAGGTGTTGTTGCATTACTAGCTTCCTAGGTAGTTGGGATAGACAAACATAGGTCCAAAACACTACAAGACCATGTGGGTTCATCGGGGATGCATGGGGTACTCCCCAGTTCTGTCACTGTTATTCAGAACAAGACCCCGATGACGGACCGTCGTACCCACGACGGAACGTCGTAGGGTCCGTTCCAAATGCCCTAGAACCCTATCCCAACGGACTCATGTGACGGACCGTCGTCTTCACGACGGTCCGTCCTGCACAACCGTTCCAGTTGTCAGAGACCCTGTTTCTAAGGGTCTCTCACTTTTTTCTAAGTGTCCCTCAACGGACACATGTGACGGACCGTCATACCCACGACGGTCTGTCCTGCACGACCGTCATGATGGTCAGAGACCCCTCTGCTAAGGGTCTCCATTTTTTTTTTAGTGTCATACGACGGACACCTACGACGGACCGTCGTACCTCTGACGGTCCGTCCTGCATATATCGTCATGCTAGTCAGAGACTCTCCTTCAGGGTTCTTTAAATATACATAGACCAAGTAAAACACGACGGACCTCATGACGGTCCGTCATAGCCACCACGAGCCGTCACCAGGCCCGTCGTGTGATACAGTTTCAATAGCAATGACACACTATTTTCAATGTTTTAGTTCGTATGGTTTTGCTTGTCTTGTTTGACACTACTCGTACTAATATTGACCCTTTACAGGTACTATCTACTATGGCACCAAAGCAAGACCGCGCCTACGCACGCGGGCGTTCGAAGTCTGTCGCCCCGTCGGCCCGCATGGTCATTGGCTCTGATGATGAGCATGACCCTGAGTACGTGCCCCCAGGCACTTCCGCCCCTTCCCGTGCTGCGCGTGCTCCCAGAGCCACAGCCAAAAAGGTGGCGTCCGGCGTAGTCACTGCCTCCCAGTCTGATGAGGAGCGCACACTGACCGGCACACCCTCTGGGTCAGCCACAAATTAGGAAGAAGCGTCTGGCTCCTTACCAGTATCCTGGTCCGAGGAAGCCTCTGGCTCTACTAAGGTTCTCGCACCCGCCACCGCTGCAGCGTCGGCCTCGTCTGATGAGGCTGACAGTTCAGACTCTACATCCGGCTCACCAGCTCAGGTCCCCACTCAAGCCACTGACCAGCCCAACCGGTGGTGTGTCGACGGGCATTTTCAAGTTTACTCCGACGCCAAGTTCGTCACTGATAAAGGAGTAATGACTCGAACACTCACTTTGGAGCGGCAGGTACTTACAGGGAGCCTCCCATCGATGCCTGAGATCCACAATCTCTTCACCAGGCATCGCATGGAGTGGACAGCACGTCCTTTGGGACGATACAGCGAAGAAATGGTCCGAGAGTTCTACGCATCCTACGTAGTTACTCTCCGATCCCAGATCGATAGGCGGGCTGCCCCCGCTAAACAGGCCCCACTGGAGCAGGTCCGAGTCCGGGGCGTACAAGTTGACATTTCCTTGCCAGCCATCCGCCGGTTCCTATACGGCGAGAGTATTGATGCTTCTCGGACCCCCCTCACCGCTGAGTTCGACTACCGCTAGCAGATAGTCAAGGATGGCCAGTTCTTGCGCGAGCCCGCACTGAGAGAGACCACCAAGAGGTGGATGGCCCTGCACCTGTCAGTAGATGGAGAGGGTGCCGATTGGGTGACTGAGCCGAAGGGGGTCATCAAGAAGGCCAACCTCACGTTCACAGCAAAGTTCTTGTAGCTGCTTGTCCGTCACTGCCTCTTCCCCACAGCTGCTGACAACATCGTTTCCTGGGATCGAGCAGTGTTGATGGCGGCGATGATAGCCGAATTCGAGGTAGACTTCGCATGGCTTCTCCAGGCAGTCATGCACGAGAGGGCATTCAAGGTCACTACCACCTACCCCTTCCCGTGCATGATCTTTGGCCTTTGCAGGTCCGCAGGTGAGCCCATATGGCACATAGATAAGCTGAAGACCCCGCAGGGCACCGTTGATGTCGGCCTCATCAGAGACGAGGCCAATGAGTTGGCCCCACGAAGAGGGCCCCGTCCAGAGCAGCCACAACTTGCTGATAATCTTGCTGATACGGTAGCCCAGGCCCGCACAGCTACATAGGCATCCACTGACACTACCCCGGTCGAGTCTATCCCGGGTAGTAGCACAGCCCCGAGCTCCTCTCGCACAGCCCCTCTACCGACACTGGTCCCGCTTTAAAGGGTCCAAAAACTAGAGGCACAAATGGCCACTCTTCTGCATCATATCCAGCCGTGGATGTAGAAGTCGATTGCTGAGTCCGAAGAGCGCCTAGAGAGGAAAATGGTGCAGTTTACAGAGCGGAAGATCGCTGAGGTTAACCAGCGCCTGGACGCCTTCGAGTTGAGAGTGCTAGCCCGACCAGCCCCTCCGGTGGATGTGGCGACTCTTGAGGCTGCAGTCGACAGTCTTCGTACAGACATCGACACGATCTTAGAGGCTAGGGTGCCGGAGTCTGAGGCCCATCCTGTCGAGCCTGCTGAGGACACGGTGTTGGCGGCCCTTTTTGCTACTTCTGACATTCCACCACCTCCCCCTCGAGGGAGTGCCAAGAGGCGTAGGGGTCCAGCAGAGGGCAAGGAAGAAGGAGCGCCGAGAGATGGAGGCTGCGCGGAGAGCCTCCCTTGCTGACGAGGCGGCGCAGCAGATGAGAGCGTCAGAGTTAGCGGCTGGGGCGTCTAGCTTCTGCATTGTAGATATCGCTGGAGGCACTACTGATGGTGCGGTTGTTGCTGAGGACACCACTGAGGGTGTCCATATTGCAGAGGACGTGTGTTCCGGGGAACCGGACCCACCATCTTGCTTATCGACGGCGCTTTGCGCCACAGGTTTGCTTCACCTACCACTCTAGTATTTAGATTTTTATGCATTGGGGACAATTGCATGCTTTTTTGTTGGGGGTGGGGTAAATGGATAGTGAGTGTTAGGGTGATGTCTGAGTAGCCCAATTCACTATCCTCTTTTGGGGTTTTCTTGCGTGTGTTCTTTTTCCCCAGAAGACTGATTACTTTTTCTGTTGAATCGGCATGTTTATATCTTTTGTACATAGTTTAGTTCTGGAGCATGATGGCTAAAATGATATCTTGAAAAACTGGAAAATAATGCAAGACTAGGCATATAACTGATAATTGTGTGGCTCTAAGCATGAAATAGAGTTACACCACTGCATTACCCTAAGTCTTAAATTCGAACTAGGTGTCTGACAATCTGGTATAGTGATGAGATGTCAAGTGAGTGTGAGGAAAATTTGAATAGTCCACTATTGGTACTGAGCTAGAACTTGCCTGGTTAGTCCTGCTAAAAGTAAGTTGTAATAGACAATTAGGAAAGGATCATAGGCCCTTATTCAATATAGCCCATTTCTAGCCTAAATAAAAGAAACCAAATGAAATTTATCCTTCTTTGATCCAAATAATCTGAGCTTAAATTAGACCTTTCTTTTTCACCCTAACTGATCTTTTCGGGGAACAATGTGTTGGCCCTGGTCCCTCCTTGGACATGTGCACCTCAGCTTATGCCAAAAGCATAAGTTGAGGGTGGCTAATGCAGTAAACAACCTTCGTTATGGTTCAGACCCAACTGTGGGTATTGTGTACCTTGACTCATGGCAAAGCCATGAGTTGAGGGTGGCTATTATGAAGAATGCTCTGGAAAGTGGGTTCGAAAGAACAAAAAAGAGAGAAAGAACAAAAGTAAAGTGACTCAAAACTAGTTGAATGAAAAGTAAAGAAAAAGAAAAATATAAAAGAAATACAAGCAAGAAAAGAAGAGAGTCACTGACACAAATGAAGAAAGAAGAGAAAATAGCAAGGTAAAAGAATATGAGAAACTGGGCGAGATAAAATGATAGAAAAGGGAAGGTTTAGCCGATACGTAAAGGAGGGCAAAAAGTCACTAAAGTATAACTAAATATACCCTACCTGACCCTGAGCCTATGTTACAAGCTAAAAAAGTCCTATCGTGATCCTAAGGGTTGTATAGGGAACTTAAGGCAGTGAAAATAAGGGCAAGCTTATGGCAATAGGTATGAATGAGTGTGACTTTGTTCTGAGAGCGAGTGTTGAAAAGTAATCCTTATACTCAAACTGAAATCATTGTGTGAAAAATGAGGATTTTGTTCTAAAGTGAGGACATTAGTTGCAATACCGGAATTGTTTGCACCTCGGTGAGAAATTGAAGAGGATAGATGTTAATGCATGGTGAGTCTGCGTCATGTTCTTATCCCACAAAATTCAAGCCTAATAGTGATAACATGCATAGATTTGATGAGATTAATCGGGATTGATAGCCAAATGATTGCAAAGGATAAAACATGGATACAATTGTACAAGGATTGTGTAGTGAGTCATAGTGCGTCGCTTGAGGACAAACAACGAATTTAAGTTGAGGGTGTTGATATACCGTGGTTTCAAGGTATAATTAATCCTTTTTCCTTAAGTTTAGTGTGTCCGAAAGCCTTTTTGTGCTAATTTTGATATAAGTTTCTCTTTGTTTTGCAGGAAATCTGTCCAAAGCTGAATGCGGAGATTTTGAGCGAAAAATGCAAAAGAGACCACCTACGGAGCTAATGACGGTCCGTCGTGCCTGTGACGGTCCGTAGGTGGCAGCGTAGTGCAGCTGCCGAAGGAAGATGGGGAAGTCTGACCAAGTGTGGGATTACGAATCTTGTGACGTTCCGTCATGGCTATGACGGTCCGTCCTGCAGGTTCGTCGTGAAGTTCAGAGAAGTGATCCCAGTACCGAGATTCCAAGAGTTGAAGTGTTTTGGAACGAAGACCCTCGACAGACCGTTGTGCCTATGACGGTCCGTCATACTTGCCGTCGAGGGGAATGAAGAGAGCAGCAGAAGAAATTGCACAAGTATGGGACGACGGAGTCCACGACGGTCCGTTGTGACCACGACGGTCCGTCGCGAGGTCCGTCGACCCAGCCGCGTTTTGGCAGATTTCGAGCAATTAGAATTCTTGTTTAATTAGGTTTTTGTTTTTTTATAAATAGTTCGAAAAACCTCGTTTTTGAGGTTAGACACCTGATAGTTAGACTCTTAGATTGATAAAACTTCGTATTGGTAAACATTGTATTGTCAGATTCTTGATAATCATTAGACTTTTTTTGAGATTATTGATTAATTTGAGAATTCTTGCAAGTGATTTTTGGTGATTAATCAAGCAACCTTTTGGATTTTATTCTTTCTCATTTAAGTAAGTATATGAATTCTTATTTAATCTATTTGAATATTGTGTTTATGGCTATGAGTAACTAAACTCCATAACTAGGGTTGTGGGAACTATAGGCAAATAATGAGATAAACCCTAGCTTAAATTAACAATTCTAGGATAGTGTCTTGCATGTATTAATAATTCTTTCGCTTAGAAGTCTTTTTAAAGGATGATCAACGTTA
>NC_028641.1:21339647-21341974 GCF_001406875.1 Solanum pennellii | reverse complement strand
ATACTTGTATAGGAGTTGTGCCGACGGGATTATTCGGCATTGTGTGCCAGAATGTGAGATGTTGAGTGTGTTGGAGGCATGCCATTCCTCACCCGTTGGTGGACATCACAGTTGTATCGGAACCGCTCATAAGATATTACAATGTGGTTACTATTGGCCAACTCTTCATCAAGATGCTCATGGGTTTGCTAAAGCATGTGACAGATGCCAACGAGATGGCGGTATTTCACGAAAGCAAGAGCTCCCTCTAAACCCCATTCTTGTGATTGAGTTATTTGATTTTTGGGGTATTGACTTTATGGGCCCTTTCGTGAGTTCTCATGGGATGAAGTACATTCTAGTAGAAGTTGATTATGTATCTAAATGGGTCGAAGCCATGCCCTCGCAAGCAATGAAGGGAAGAGTGTCACTGCATTTTTGAAAAAGAATATATTCACTCGTTTTGGCACCCCAAGGGCATTATTAGTGATGGGGGCTCCCACTTCTGCAACAGATTGTTCAAGGGGTTATTGGAGAAATACGGGGTTCGCCATAACGTGGCCACTCCTTACCACCCTCAAACTAGTGGGCAAGTTGATGTGTCGAATCGGGAGATCAAACAGATATTGTCCAAAACGGTGAACGCTAGTAGAACGGATTGGTCAAGAAGGCTTGATGATGCTCTTTGGGCCTACCGGACAGCATATAAGACTCCCATATGTATGTCTCATACCAACTTGTATATGGGAAAGCTTGTCATCTTCAGGTTGAGTTAGAGCATAAAGCCATGTGGGCTATGAAGAAGTTAAAAATGGATTGGAGCGAAGCTGCAGAGCAAAGATTAAATGGGTTGAATGAACTTGATGAATTTCGCCTGAAAGCCTATGAAAGCTCAGCCCTATACAAAGAAAAGATGAAGAAGTACCATGACAACAAAATTGAAAAACGAGAGTTTATGGTCGGGGATTTGGTGCTTTTATTCAATTCCAGATTGCGCTTGTTTCCAGGCAAACTCAAGTCCAACTGGACTGGTCCTTACAAGGTTACCCAACTATTCCCTCATGGAGCAGTTGAGTTGGAAACTAAGGAGGGTGTGTGGTTCAAGGTGAATGGACAGCGCATAAAAATCTATTTCGGGCATGCTGAATCGGCGAATGAACTGATAGACGCATACCATCTTGATGAAGTCTGAGTAATGAAGTGTCCCCAGTCGTGCCGCGACATTAAATCAGGCGCTTGTTGGGAGGCAACCCAATACCTATCATCTTTTAGTAATGGTAGCATTTTTCCATTAATGGGTTTTAAATTTGCAGGCACATCACCAGGAAATTCTGCAGAAAAATTACTCTGCAGCAGTCACTGACGGACACATCGACGGACCGTTGTGCCTGTGACAGACCGTCGTATGCATCCGTCATACCAGGTACGTTTTTCTGCTATTTTGAAATTAAGGCACACACGACGGAAACAACGATGGGTCGTCACAACTGCGACGGACCGTCGTCGGGGAACCGTCGCGTAATTAATGAATTATACCCGACACGACCCGGCTGGACCCTTTTTCAAAATCTGACCATTTAAACCCCCCCCAACCCCTCATGTCACCCCATTCATTCATTATTCCTCTCATCTCCCCTCTATTTTCAACTTCCACATTTCCCCCACCGATCATTGCCCTCTCACAATTCTCCAAAGCCCTAAAGTGTTATCTACTAGTGGAAACTACTGTTGTGAGTTTCTCTCTTGCCACTGAGTACTTGTGCATTTGTTTTTCTATATTTCTAAGGTATGTGTCTCTAATTTATACTCATTTATCTTGCATTTTTATTTATTAGTTAGTATTAGCTTAGTTCTTCGTCGTCTATTGTTTCCTTTATATGATTATGTCTAAACCTAGGCTTAAAATGTTCGAATTTGCCATCTTGACAACCCTAGACATAGGTGCTGTTGCATTACTAGCTTCCTAGTTTGTTGGGATAGACAAACATAGGTCCTAAACACTACTAGACCATGTGGGTTCATCGGGGATGCATGGGGTACCCCCAGTTCTGTCACTGTTATTCAGAACGAGACCCCGATGACGGACCGTCGTACACACGACGGAACGTCATAGGGTCCGTTCCAAATGCCCTAGCACCCTGTCCCAACGGACTCATGTGACAGACCGTCGTCTTCACGACGGTCCGTCCTACACAACCGTTCCGGTTGTCAGAGACCTTGTTTCTAAG
This sequence comes from Solanum pennellii, assembly GCF_001406875.1. Taxonomy (NCBI): domain Eukaryota; kingdom Viridiplantae; phylum Streptophyta; class Magnoliopsida; order Solanales; family Solanaceae; genus Solanum; species Solanum pennellii. Next base: position 21,339,767 of record NC_028641.1, on the reverse strand, counting down.
GGTCTCTCTTTTTTTTTCCAAGTGTTTCCCAACGGACACATGCGACGGACCGTCGTCTTCACGACTGTCCGTCCTGCACAACCGTTCTGGTTGTCAGAGACCCTGTTTCTAAGGGTCTCT
>NC_028641.1:21333598-21337386 GCF_001406875.1 Solanum pennellii | reverse complement strand
AGAGTGTTTCCTCTCTCACTGACGGGAGAGGCTGCTATTTGGTTCACTGAGCTCCCATACAACTCCATATTTACTTGGAATCAACTAAGGGATTTCTTCTTAGCACGCTACTATCCGGTCACCAAGAAACTAAACCACAAAGACAGAGTAAATAACTTTGTGGCACTACCAGGAGAGTCAGTTAGTAGTTCTTGGGATAGATTCACCTCATTCTTGAGGAGTGTTCCAAATCACCGTATAGATGATGAGTCACAGAAGGAATACTTCTATCGGGGATAGGATAATAACAACAAAGCGGTGTTGGACACTATAGCAGGTGGATCTTATGGAGAATGCCCTTATGCTGAGATCGCCGAAAAATTAGAGAAAATCTCTCGGAATAACAATGCTTGGAGTACTAGGAAGTCTGATAGAGGGAGAAACACCTTCGCAGTGCAGTCCACTCATAACCCAGCCATAGATGTGATTCGGGAAGAAATGGCTCAGATGAGAACTGAGCTTGGGTTGGTACTAAAACATTATACTGGGGGTGCAGAAAAGATTAATGCAGTCAACTACATGGCTAATCCACCACCCCCTAACGATGAATGTTACTAGGCGGAGGATACTTATGCAGTAAATGAACAGATGGGGGGTTTTCGACCAAGCGCCCAAGGCTCAAATCAGGATAATTGGCGCCAAGGTCAAGGGAACCAAGGTCGGAACTATGGTAACTACAATCGTGAGGGTCATTATGTCCGAGATGGAAGCTACAACCGCGACAACAACTTTAACAGGGGTAACTATGCTAATAGAAACGACAGGAATGGGCCCTATGTCCCTCCTCAAAATCGTGAAGTTACTCCTAGGGATGGTGGAGATAGTATGGCGCGAGTTGAGGATATGTTGCACAAAATGATGAGGAGGTTCGATGCTAGTGATGAGCACATTAAAGAGTTAAGGGGTGATTTAGCTAGTATTGGGCAAAAAGTTGATACACATGCAATTTCGATTAAACAGATCGAATTGCAAGTGGCCCAATTATCTGCGACAGTGAACACACGGCAACCGGGCACTCTTCCTAGCAACACTGTCCAAAATCCAAAGAATGATGCGCACTGTATGGCAATTACTACTCGGGGTGGTAGGCAAACCATTGACCCACCTATGCCATCTGCTGAGAAAAATGTGAGAAAGGATAATGATAAGGTGGTAAAGGGTAGTGGTGAAGCAGAGGAAAGTAATGGAAAAGATGCAGAAGTACCCATCAAGGTAATTCCCATGCCTAGGCCACCACCACCCTTCCCTCAGAGATTAGTGAAGAAGACCGAGGATGGTAAATACCGGCGTTTTATAACTATGTTGAAGCAACTTTCTATCAATGTCCCTTTGGTAGAAGCTTTAGAACAAATGCCCGGTTACGCCAAATTTATGAAAGATCTGGTCACAAAGAAAAGATCGGTCACTTTCGAGGATGATGATAGACTGCAGCATTGTAGTGCTATCGCTACTAGATCTCTCGTACAAAAGAAAGAAGATCCTGGTGCGTTCACTATTCCTTGTACAGTTGGGTCATTACATTTTGCGAAAGCATTATGTGATCTGGGGGCAAGCATAAATCTCATGCCCCTCTCCATTTACAAGAAGTTGGGTTTGGGGGATCCAAAACCCACTGCGATGCGGCTACTGATGGCTGATCGGACAGTGAAACGGCCTATAGGGATACTCCATGATGTGCTAGTAAAAGTGGAGTCATTCATCTTTCCGGCTGATTTTGTTATTCTTGATTGTGAGGTCGATTTCGAAGTGCCTATCATTCTTGGGAGGCCATTCCTTGCCACAGGTAGAGCCTTAGTTGATATGGAGAAGGGACAGATGACATTTCGGTTGAATAATGAAGAAGCGACCTTCAACATTTGTAGGACCATGAGGCAGAGTGGTGAGCCCCAATCGGTATCTGCCATGTCTCACAAAGAAAAAAGGAAGAAGGAGACTGAACAGAAAAATGCCAAACAAGAGTTTAGGGTTGGGGATTTGGTGCTTGTAGACATTTCTGGGGTGCCTTGTCTTCTGGGCAAGCTCAAGTCCAAATGGACTGGCCCTTACTTAATTACCCATGTATTCCCTCATGGAGCAGTTGAGTTAAAAGCCAAGGAGGGAGTGTGGTTTAAGAGGAATAGAGATAGAATAAAACTCTATTTTGGGCATAAAGCATCGGGGAATAAAGTAAGAGGCAAACCATCTTGATGAAGGCTGAGTAATCAAGTGTCCCCACGTGCCGTGACATTAAATCAGGCGCTTGTTGGGAGGCAACCCAATTCTTGTCGTTTCTTTTTTTAGTAAGTATAGCATTTTTCTACCAATGGGTTTTTAAATTCGCAGGCAAATCACTAGGAAATTCTGCAGAAAACTACTCCGCAGCAGCCACTGACGGATATATCGACGGACTGTTGCGCATGCAAAGGACCGTCGTATGCATCCGTCGTCCAGGTACGTTTTTCTGCTATTTTTAAATAAGGGCACACACGACGGAACCTACGACGGGTCGTCACCCCATTCATTCATTATCCCTCTCATCTCCCCTCTCTTTTCAACTTCCACATTTCCCCCCCACTGATCATTGCCCCCACAATTCTCCAAAGCCTTAAAATTATCATCTACTAGTCGGAGCTGCTGCTGTAGGTGTCTACCTTTCCACCGAGTACCTTTGCATCTGTTTTTCTCCATTTCTACGGTATGTTTATACTCATTTATGTTGCATTTTGTTTACTAGTTAGTATTAAGCTTAGTTCCTCATAGTGTTTTGTTTACTTTATACGATTCTGCCTGACCTAGGTTACAAATGTTCGAAATTACCATGTTTACCACCCTAGACATAGGTACTTTTTCATTGTTAGTTTCCTAGGTAGTTGGGTTACACACATGTAGGTCCAAAACACTACTAGGTTGATATGGGTTCATCGGGGTTGCTTAGGGTACCTTTAGTTCTGTCACTGTCATTCAGAACGAGACCCGACGACGGACCGTCGTAGGGTCCGTTGCACAAGCCCTAGCACCCGTGTCCTACCGGAAACATGTGACGTACCGTCGTCTTCACGACGGTCCGTCCTGCACAACCGTTCTGGTTGTCAGAGACCCTGTTTCTAAGGGTGTCTCATTTTTTCAAAGTGTCCTACTACGGACACCTACGACGGACCGTCGTACCCTCGACGGTCCGTCCTGCACGACCGTCATGATGGTCAGAGACCCCTCTGCTAAGGGTCTCCAATATTTTTCAAAGTGTTCTACGACGGACACCTACGACGGACCGTCGTACCCACAACGGTCCGTCCTGCATATACCGTCATGCTAGTCAGACACTCTCCTTCAGGGTTCTTTATATATACATAGACCAAGTAAAACACGACGGACCTCATGACGGTCTTTCATAGCCACGACGAGCCGTCATCTGGCCTGTCGTGTGATACAGTTTAAATATCACTGACACACTATTTTCAATGTTTTACTTCGTATGGTTTTGCCTGTCTTGTTTGCCACTACTCATAATAATATTGATTCTTTACAGGTACTATCTACTATGGCAACCAAGTAAGACCGAACCTACGCACGCGGGCGATCAAAGTCTGTTGCCCCGTCTGCACGCTTGATCATCGACTCTGATGATGAGCGGGACCCTGAGTATGTGCCCCCAGGAACTTCCACACTTTCCCATGCTGCACGTGCTCCCAGAGCCACACCCAAAACGGTGGCGTCCGGCGTAGTCACTGCCTCCCAGTCTGATGAGGAGCGCACACTGACCGGCACACCCT
>NC_028641.1:21331554-21333318 GCF_001406875.1 Solanum pennellii | reverse complement strand
CATAACGTCTTCACCAGGCATCGCTTAGAGTGGACAGCACGTCCGTTAGGACGATACAGCGAGGAAATGGTCCGAGAGTTCTACGCATCCTACGTAGCGACTCTCCGATCACAGATCGATAGGCGGGCTGCTCCCGCTAAACAGGCCCCACAGGAGCAGGTTCAAGTCCGGGGCGTGCAGGTTGACATTTCCCTGCCAGCCATCCGCCGGTTTCTATACGGCGAGAGTGCAGATGCTACTCGGACCCCCATCACTGCCGAGTTTTACTACCCCTGGCAGATAGTAAAGGATGGACAGTTCTTGCGCGAGCCGGCACTGAGAGAGACCACCAAGAGGTGGATGGCCCTGCACCTGTCAGTAGATGGAGAGGGTGCCGATTGGGTCACTGAGCCGAAGGGGGCCATCAAGAAGGCCAACCTCACGTTTATAGCAAAGTTCTTGTGGCTGCTTGTCCGTCACTGCCTCTCCCCCGCAGCTGCTGACAACATCGTTACCTGGGATCAGCAGTGCTGATGGCGGCGATGATAGCCGGATTCGAGGTGGACCTCGCACGGCTTCTCCAGGCAGTCATGCACGATAGGGCATTCAAGGTCACTACCACCTACCCCTTTACGTGCATGATATTTGCACTTTGCAGGTCCGCAGGTGTGCCCATATGGCACATAAATCAGTTGAAGACCCCGCAGGGCACCGTTGACGTCGGCCTCATCAGAGACGAGGCCAATGAGTTGGCTCCACGTAGAGGGCCCCGTCCAGAGCTGCCACCACTTGCTGATGATCTTGCAGATACGGTAGCCCAGGCCCGCACAGCTACACAGGCGTCCACTGACACTACCCCGGTCGAGTCTATCCCGGGTAGTAGCACAGCCCCGAGCTCCTCTCGCCCAGCCCCTCTACCGGTACTGGTCCCGCTTGCTAGGGTCCAAAAATTAGAGGCACAAATGGCCACTCTTCTGCATCATATCCAGCCGTGGATGCAGAAGTCGATTACCGAGTCTGAAGCGCGTCTAGAGAGGAAGATGCAGCAGTTTACAGAGCGGAAGGTTGCTGGGGTCAACCAGCGTCTGGACGCCTTTGAGTTGAGAGTGTTAGCCCGACCAGCGCCTTCGGTGGATGTGTCGACTCTTCAGGCTGCAGTCGATAGTCTTCGGGCAGACATCGACACGATCCTAGAGGCGAGGGTGCCGGAGTCTTGAGGCCCCTTCTGTCGAGCATGCTGAGGACACTGTGCTACCGGCCCTGTTTACTACTTCAGAAATTCCACCACCTCCCCCTCGAGAGACTGCAAAGAGGCGTAGGGGTCGAGCAGAGGATGAGGCGCGAGCAAGGAAGAAGGAGCGCCGAGAGATGGAGGCTGCGAGGAGAGCCTCACTTGCTGAGGAGGAGGCGCACCAGATCAGAGCATCACAGTGAGCGGCTGGGGCGTCTAGCTCCCGCACTGTGGAGATAGCAGGAGGCACTACTGATGGTGCGGTTGTTGCTGAGGACACCACTGAGGGTGTTCAGATTGCAGAGGACGTGGGTTCCGAAGATCCGAACCCACCATCTTGCTGATCGACGGCGCTTTGCGCCACATGTTTGCTTCACCTACCACTCTAGTATTTACATTTTTATGCATTGGGGACAATTGCATGCTTTTTTGTTGGTAGCCCAATTCTCTATCCTCTTTTGGGGTTTTCTTCCCTGTGTTCTTTTTCCCCAAAAGACTGATTACTTTTTCTGTTGAACCGGCATGTTTATATCTTTTGTACATAGTTTAATTCT
>NC_028641.1:21330298-21331190 GCF_001406875.1 Solanum pennellii | reverse complement strand
ATATAAGTTTCCCTTTGTTTTGCAGGAAATCTGTCCAAAGCTGAATGCGGAGATAGTGAGCGAAAAATGCAGAAGAGACCACCTACGGAGCTTGTGACGGTCCGTCGTGCCTGTGACGGTCCATAGGTGGCAGCGTAGTGCAGCTGCCGAAGGAAGATGGGGAAGTCTAACCAAGTGTGGGATTACGAAGCTTGTGACGTTCCGTCATGGCTATGACGGTCCGTCCTGCAGGTTCGTCGTGAAGTTCAGAGAAGTGATCCCAGTACCCAGATTCCAATAGTTGAAGTGTTTTGGAACGAAGACCCTCGACGGACCGTTGTGCCTATGACGGTCCGTCATACTTGCCGTCGAGGGGAATGAAGAGAGCAGCAGAAGAAATTGCACAAGTATGGGACGACAGAGTCCACGACGGTCCGTTGTGACCACGACGGTCCGTCGCGAGGTCCGTTGACCCAGCCGCGTTTTGGCAGATTTCCAGCAATTAGAATTCTTGTTAAATTAGGTTTTTGTTTTTTTATAAATAGTTCGAAAAACCTCGTTTTTGAGGTTGGACACCTGATAGTTAGACTCTTAGATTGTTAAAACTCCGTATTGGTAGACATTGTATTGTGAGATTCTTGATAATCATTAGACTTTTTGTGAGATTATTGATTAATTTGAGAATTCTTGCAAGTGATTTTTTGTGATTAATCAAGCAACCTTTTGGATTCTATTTTTTCTCATTGAAGTAAGTATATGAATTCTTATTTAATGTATTTGAATGTTGTGTTTATGGCTATGAGTAACTAAACTCTATAACTAGGGTTGTGGAAACTATAGGCAAATAATGAGATAAACCCTAGCTAAAATAACAATTCTAGGATAGTGTCTTGCATGTATTAATAATTCTTTC
>NC_028641.1:21320977-21329097 GCF_001406875.1 Solanum pennellii | reverse complement strand
TTTTATTGTTTTTACTTTCCAAGGAAGTCATTGACCAAACAATAGTAATAACAAGTTGAAGTTAAATCTTGACTATTTTCCTCGTGGGGACGATCCCAACCTCACTAGTTGGGTTATTTACTTGACACGACCGCTTTACTTCTTATTTGAGAAGTAAGTTTGAGCGTATCAAATTTTGGCGCCGCTGCGCCTATCATTATTTCTCCAGATTGGAACAGTCCATTTGAGGTGATGTGCGATGCTAGTGGGGTGGCTCTTGGTGTAGTACTGGGATAGAGGAAAAACAAAATCCTTCACCCCATCTACTATTCTAGTAAAGCCCTAAATGAAGCTCAGAAGAACTAGACAGTGACCGAGCAAGAACTCCTTGCAGTAGTTTTTGCATTTGAGAAATTTCGCTCCTATTTGCTAGGTACTAGAGATATAGTTCATACTGACCACTCAGCATTGAGATATTTGATGGCAATGAAGGATGCGAAACCTAGGCTAATTCGTTGGGTATTACTGCTACAAGAATTTGACTTTGAAGTGATGGATAGAAAAGGAACCGAAAATGAAGTTGCTGATCACTTGTCTCGTCTAGAGGATGAAGCTATGAGAGAGTTAGGGGATAAGACTGACATTGATGATACTTTCCCCGATGAACATGTATTGGCTGCTTCACAAGACTTGATCCCATGGTTCGCCGATTTTGCGAACTATCTGGCTAGTGATATTGTTCCACCAGACTTGTCCTTTCATCAAAGAAACAAGTTCATGTACGATGTGAAGAAGTTCTTTTGGGATGAACCATACTTGTATTGGAGTTGCGCCGACGGGATTATTCGGCGTTGTGTGCCAGAATGTGAGATGTCGAGTGTGTTGGACGCATGCCATTCCTCACCCGTTGGTGGACATCACAGTGGTATCCGAATCGCTCATAAGATATTACAATGTGGTTACTATTGGCCAACTCTTCATCAAGATGCTCATGGGTTTGCTAAAGCATGTGACAGATGCCAACGAGATGGCGGTATTACAAGAAAGCAAGAGCTCCCTCTAAACCCCATTCTTGTGATTGAGTTATTTGATGTTTGGGGTATTGACTTTATGGGCCCCTTCATGAGTTCTCATGGGATGAAGTACATTCTAGTAGCAGTTGATTATGTATCTAAATGGGTCGAAGCCATAGCCCTCGCAAGCAATGAAGGGAAGAGTGTCACTGCATTTTTGAAAAAGAATATATTCTATCGTTTTGGCACCCCAAGGGCCATTATTAGTGATGGGGGCTCCCACTTCTGCAACATATTGTTCAAGGGGTTATTGGAGAAATACGGGGTTCGCCATAACGTGGCCACTCCTTACCACCCTCAAACTAGTGGGCAAGTTGAAGTGTCGAATCGGGAGATCAAACAGATATTGTCCAAAACAGTGAACGCTAGTAGAACGGATTGGTCAAGGAGGCTTGATGATGCTCTTTGGGCCTACCGGACAGCATATAAGACTCCCATAGGTATGTCTCCATACCAACTTGTATATGGGAAAGCTTGTCAACTTCCGGTTGAGTTAGAGCATAAAGCCATGTGGGCTATGAAGAAGTTAAAAATGGATTGGAGCGAAGCTGCTGAGCAACGGTTAAAAGGGTTGAATGAACTTGATGAATTTCGCCTGAAAGCCTATGAAAGCTCAGCCCTAAACAAAGAAAAGATGAAGAAGTACCATGACAACAAAATTGAAAAACGAGAGTTTATGGTCGGGGATTTGGTGCTTTTATTCAGTTCCAGATTGCGCTTGTTTCCAGGCCAAATCAAGTCCAAATGGACTGGTCCTTACACGGTAACCCAACTATTCCCTCATGGAGCAGTTGAGTTGGAAACTAAGGAGGGTGTGCGGTTCAAGGTGAATGGACAGCGCATAAAAATCTATTTTTGGCATGCTGAATCGGCGAATGAAGTGATAGAGGCATACCATCTTGATGAAATCTGAGTAATCAAGTGTCCCCAGTCGTGCCGCGACATTAAATCAGGAGCTTGTTGGGAGGCAACCCAATACTTATCATCTTTTTAGTAATGGTAGCATTTTTCCATTAATGGGTTTTAAATTTGCAGGCACATCACCAGGAAATTCTGCGGAAAAATTACTCTGCAGCAGTCACTGACGGACACATCGACGGACCGTTGTGCCTGTGACGGACCGTCGTATGCATTCGTCGTACCAGGTACGTTTTTCTGCTATTTTGAAATTAGGGCACACACGACGGAACCAACGATGGGTCGTCACAACTGCAACGGACCGTCGTCGGGGAACCGTCGCGTGATTAATGAATTATACCCGACCCGACCCGGCTGGACCCTTTTTCAAAATCTGACCGTTTAAACCCCCCCAACCCCTCATGTCACCCCATTCATTCATTATTACTCTCATCTCCCCTCTCTTTTAACCTTCCACATTACCCCCACCGATCGTTGCCCTCTCACAATTCTCCGAAGCCCTAAAGTGTTATCTACTAGTGGAAACTGCTGCTGTGAGTGTCTATCTTGCCACTGAGTACTTGGCATTTGTTTTTCTCCATTTCTAAGGTATGTGTCTCTAATTTATACTCATTTTTCTTGCATTTTTATTGATTAGTTAGTATTAGCTTAGTTCTTCGTCGTCTATTGTTTCCTTTATTAGATTATGTCTAAACCTAGGCTCAAAATGTTCGAATTTTCCATGTTTACAACCCTAGACATAGGTGCTATTGCATTACTAGCTTCCTAGGTAGTTGGGATAGACAAACATAGGTCCAAAACACTACAAGACCATGTGGGTTCATCGGGGATGCATGGGGTACCCCTAGTTCTGTCACTGTTATTCAGAACGAGACCCCGATGACGGACCGTCGTACCCACGACGGAACGTCGTAGGGTCCGTTCCAAATGCCCTAGAACCCTGTCCCAACGGACTCATGTGACAGACCGTCGTCTTCACGACGGTCCGTCCTGCACAACCGTTCTGGTTGTCAGAGACCCTGTTTCTAAGGGTCTCTCACTTTTTTCTAAGTTTCCTTCAACGGACACATGTGACGGACTGTCATACCCACGACGGTCCGTCCTGCACGACCGTCATGATGGTCAGAGACCCCTCTGCTAAGGGTATCCATATTTTTTTTAATTGTCCTACGACGGACCGTCGTACCTGTGACGGTCCGTCCTGCATATACCGTCATGTTAATTAGAGACACTCCTTCAGGGTTCTTTATATATACATAGACCAAGTAAAACACGACGGACCTCATGATGGTCCGTCATAGCCACGACGAGCCGTCACCAGGCCCTTCGTGTGATACAGTTTCAATAGCAATGACACACTATTTTCAATGTTTTAGTTCGTATGGTTTTGCTTGTCTTGTTTGCCACTACTCGTACTAATATTGACCCTTTACAGGTTTGCACGCGGGCGATCGAAGTCTGTCGGCCCGCATGGTCATCGGCTCTGATGATGAGCGTGACCCTGAGTACGTGGCCCCAGGAACTTCTGCCCCTTCCCGTGCTGCGCGTGCTCCCAGATCCACACTCAAAAAGGTGGCGTCCGGCGTTGTCACTGCCTCCCAGTCTGATGAGGAGCGCACACTGACCGTCACACCCTCTGGGTCAGCCACAAATGAGGAAGGATCGTCTGTCTCCTTAGGAGTATCCTGGTCCGAGGAAGCCTCTGGCTCTGCTGAGGTTCCCGCACCCGCCTCCGCTGCAGCGTCGGCCTCTTCTGATGAGGCTGACAGTTCAGACTCTACATCTGGCTCACCTGCTCAGGTCCCCACTCCAGCCACTGACCAGCCCAACCGGTGGTGTGTCGACGGGCAATTTCAAGTTTACTCCGACGCCAAGTTCCTCACTGATAAAGGAGTAATGACTCGAACACTCACTTTGGAGCGGCGGGTACTTACAGGGAGCCTCCCATCGATGCCTCAGATCCACAATCTCTTCACCAGGCATCGCTTGGAGTGGACAGCACGTCCTTTGGGACGATACAGCGAAGAAATGGTCCGAGAGTTCTACGCATCCTACTTAGCGACTCTCCGATCCCAGATCGATAGGCGGGCTGCCCCCGCTAAACAGGCCCCACTGGAGCAGGTCCGAGTCCGGGGCGTACAGGTTGACATTTCCTTGCCAGCCATCCGCCGGTTCCTATACGGCGAGAGTATTGATGCTTCTCGGACCCCCCTCACCGCTGAGTTCAACTACCGCTGGCAGATAGTCAAGGATGGCCATTTCTTGCGCGAGCCCGCACTGAGAGAGACCACCAAGAGGTGGATGGCCCTGCACCTGTCAGTAGATGGAGAGTGTGCCGATTGGGTGACTGAGCCAAAGGAGGCCATCAAGAAGGCCAACCTCACGTTCACAGCAAAGTTCTTGTGGCTGCTTTTCCGTCACTGCCTCTCCCCCACAGCTGCTGACAACATCGTTACCTGGGATCGAGCAGTGTTGATGGCGGCGATGATAGCCGGATTCGAGGTAGACTTCGCATGGCTTCTCCAGGCAGTCATGCACGAGAGGGCATTCAAGGTCACTACCACCTACCCCTTCCCGTGCATGATCTTTGCCCTTTGCAGGTCCGCAGGTGTGCCCATATGGCACATAGTTAAGCTGAAGACCCCGCAGGGCACCGTTGACGTCGGCCTCATCAGAGACGAGGCCAATGAGTTGGCCCTACGTAGAGGGCCCCGTCGAGAGCTGCCACCACTTGCTGATGATCTTGCTGATACGGTAGCCCAGGCCCGCACAGCTACACAGGCATGCACTGACACTACCCCGGTCGAGTCTATCCCGGGTAGTAGCACAGCCCCGAGCTCCTCTCGCATAACCCCTCTACCGACACTGGTCCCGCTTGTAAGGGTCCAAAAACTAGAGGCACAAATGGCCACTCTTCTGCATCATATCCAGTCGTGGATGTAGAAGTCAATTGCTGAGTCCGAAGAGCGCCTAGAGAGGAAAATGGTGCAGTTTACAGAGCGGAAGATCGCTGAGGTTAACCAGCGCCTGCACGCCTTCGAGTTGAGGGTGCTAGCCCGACCAGCCCCTCCGGTGGATGTGGCGACTCTTCAGGCTGCAGTCGACAGTCTTCATACAGACATCGACACGATATTAAAGGCTAGGGTGCCGCAGTCTGAGGCCCCTCCTGTCGAGCCTGCTGAGGACACGGTGTTGGCGGCCCTTTTTGCTACTTATGACATTCCAGCACCTCCCCCTCGAGAGAGTGCCAAGAGGCGTAGGGGTCGAGCAGAGGACGAGGCGTGATCAAGGAAGAAGGAGCGCCGAGAGATGGAGGCTGCGCGGAGAGCCTCACTTGCTGACGAGGCGGCGCACCAGATGAGAGCGTCAGAGTTAGCGGCTGGGGCGTCTCGCTCCCGCACTGTAGATATCGCTGGAGGCACTATTGATGGTGCGGTTGTTGCTGAGGACACCACTAAGGGTGTCCAGATAGCAGAGGACGTGGGTTCCGGGGAACCGGACCCACCATCTTGTTGATCGACGGCGCTTTGAGCCACAGGTTTACTTCACCTACCACTCTAGTATTAAGATTTTTATGCATTGGGCACAATTGCATGCTTTTTTGTTGGGGGTGGGGTAAATGGATAGTGAGTGTTAGGGTGAAGTCTGAGTAGCCCAATTCACTATCCTCTTTTGGGGTTTTCTTGCCTGTGTTCTTTTTCCCCAAAAGACTGATTATTTTTCTTTTGAACCGGCATGTTTATATCTTTTGTACATAGTTTAATTCTGGAGCATGATGGCTACAATGATATCCTGCAAAACTGGAAAATAATGCATGACTACGCATAGTAACTGATAATTGTGTGGCTCTAAGCATGAAATAGAGTTACACCATAGCATTACCCTAAGTCTTAAATTCGAACTAGGTGTCTGACAATCTGGTATAGTGATTAGATGTCAAGTGAGTGTGAGGAAAATTTGAATAGTCCACTATTGGTACTGAGCTAGAACTTGCTTGGTTAGTCCTGCTAAAAGTAAGCTGAAATAGACAATTAGGAAAGGATCATAGGCCCTTATTAAATATAGCCATTTCTAGCCTAAATGAAAGAAACCAAATGAAATTTATCCTTCTTTGATCCAAATAATCTGAGCTTAAATTAGACCTTTCTTTTTCACCCCAACTGATCTTTTCTGGGAACAATGTGTTGGCCCTGGTCCCTCCTTGGACATGTGCACCTCAGCTTATGCCAAAAGCATAAGTTGAGGGTGGCTAATGCAGTAAACAACCTTCGTTTTGGCCCTGACCCAACTTTGGGTATTGTGTACCTTGACTCATGGCAAAGCCATGAGTTGAGGGTGGCTATTACGAGGAATGCTCTGGAAAGTGGGGTTGAAAGAACAAAAGAGAGAGAAAGAACAAAAGTAAAGTGACTCAGAATTAGTTGAAAGAAAAGTAAAGAAAAAGAAAAATATACAAGAATTACAAACAAGAAAAGAAGAGAGTCACTTACACAAATGAAGAAAGAAGAGAAAATTGAGCAAAGGGAAAGAATATGAGAAACTGGGCGAGATAAAATGGTAGAAAAGGGAAGGTTTAGCCGATATGTCAAGGAGGGCAAAAAGTCACTAAAGTATACCTAAAAATATACCCTACCTGACCCTGAGCCTATGTTACAAGCTAAAAAAGTCCTATCGTGATCCTAAGGGTTGTATAGCGAACTTAAGGCAGTGAAAATAAGGGCAAGCTTATGGCAATAGGTATGAATGAGTGTGACTTTGTTCTGAGAGCGAGTGTTGAAAAGTAATCCTTATACTCAAACTGAAATCATTGTGTGAAAAAGGAGGATTTTTTTAAAAGTGAGGACACTACTTGCAATACCAGAATTGTTAGCACCTCGGTGAGAAATTGAAGAGGATAGGTGTTAATGCATGGTGAGTCTGTGTCATGTTCTGATCCCAAAAAATTCAAGCCTAATAGTGATAGCATGCATAGATTTGATGAGATTAATCGGGATTGATAGCCAAATGATTGCAAAGGATAAAACATGGATACTATTGTACAAAGATTGTGTAGTGAGTCATAGTGCGTCGCTTGAGGACAAACAACGAATTTAAGTTGAGGGTATTGATATACCGTGGTTTCACGGTATTATTAATACTTTTTCCTTAAGTTTAGTGTGTCCAAAATCCTTTTTGTGCTAATTTTTATATAAGTTTCTCTTTGTTTTGCAGGAAATCTGTCCAAAGATGAATGCGGAGATTTTGAGCGAAGAAATGCAGAAGAGACCACCTACGGAGCTTATGACGGTCCGTCGTGCCTGTGACGGTCCGTAGGTGGCAGCGTAGTGCAGCTGCCGAAGGAAGATGGGAAAGTCTGACCAAGTGTAGGATTACGAAGCTTGTGACGTTCCGTCATGGCTATGACGGTCCGTCCTTCAGGTTCGTCGTGAAGTTCAGAGAAGTGATCCCAGTACCCAGATTCCAAGAGTTGAAGTGTTTTGGAACGAAGACCCTCGACGGACCGTTGTGCCTATGACGGTCCGTCATACTTGCCGTCGAGGGGAATGAAGAGAGCAGCAGAAGAAATTGCACAAGTATGGCACGACGGAGTCCACGACGGTCCGTCGCGAGGTCCGTCGACCCAGCCGCGTTTTGGCAGATTTCCAGCAATTAGAGTTCTTGTTTAATTAGGTTTTTGTTTTTTTATAAATAGTTCGAAAAACCTCGTTTTTGAGGTTAGACACCTGATAGTTAGACTCTTAGATTGTTAAAACTCCGTATTGGTAAACATTGTATTGTGAGATTCTTGATAATCATTAGTCTTTTCGTAAGATTATTGATTAATTTGAGAATCCTTGCAAGTTATTTTTGGTGATTAATCAAGCAGCCTTTTGGATTTTATTCTTTCTCATTGAAGTAAGTATATGAATTCTTATTTAATATATTTGAATATTGTGTTTATGGCTATGAGTAACTAAACTCCATAACTAGGGTCGTGTGAACTATAGGCAAATAATTAGATAAACCCTAGCTAAAATAACAATTCTAGGATAGTGTCTTGCATGTATTAATAATTCTTTCACTTAGAAGTCTTTTTAACGGATGATCAACATTATAACTCGCCTTAATGCTACTTGCCGGACCAAGGAGGTAGATAATAGGAAAAGAATT
>NC_028641.1:21304467-21320122 GCF_001406875.1 Solanum pennellii | reverse complement strand
TTATTGTTTTTACTTTCCAAGGAAGTCATTGACCAAACAATAGTAATAACAAGTTTAAGTTAAGTCTAGACAATTTTCCTCGTGGGTACGATCCCAACCTCACTAGTTGGGTTATTTACTTGACACGACCGCTTTACTTCTTATTTGAGAAGTAAGTTTGAGCGTATCAAATTTTGGCGCCGCTGCGCCTATCATTATTTCTCCGGATCGGAACAGTCCATTTGAGGTGATGTGCGATGCTAGTGGGGTGGCTCTTGGTGTAGTACTGCGACAGAGGAAAAACAAAATCCTTCACCCCATCTACTATGCTAGTAAAGCCCTAAATGAAGCTCAGAAGAACTACACAGTGACCGAGCAAGAAATCCTTGCAGTAGTTTTTGCTTTTGAGAAATTTCACTCCTATTTGCTAGGTACTAGAGTCATAGTGCATACTGACCATTCAGCATTGAGATATTTGGTGGCAAAGAAGGATACGAAACCTAGGCTGATTCGTTGGGTATTACTTCTACAAGAATTTGACTTTTAAGTGATGGATAGAAAAGGAACCGAAAATCAAGTTGCTGATCACTTGTCTCGTCTAGAGGATGAAGCTATGAGAGAGTTAGGGGATAAGACTGACATTGATGATACTTTCCCCGATGAACATGTATTGGCTGCTTCACAAGACTTGATCCCATGGTTCGCTGATTTTGTGAACTATCTGGCTAGTGATATTGTTCCACCAGACTTGTCCTTTCATCAAAGAAACAAGTTCATGTACGATGTGAAGAAGTTCTTTTGTGATGAACCATACTTGTATTGGAGTTGTGCCGACGGGATTATTCGGCGTTGTGTGCCAGAATGTGAGATGTTGAGTGTGTTGGAGGCATGCCATTCCTCACCCGTTGGTGGACATCACAGTGGTATCCGAACCGCTCATAAGATATTACAATGTGGTTACTATTGGCCAACTCTTCATCAAGATGCTCATGGGTTTGCTAAAGCATGTGACAGATGCCAACGAGATGGTGGTATTTCAAGAAAGCAAGAGCTCCCTCTTAACACCATTCTTGTGATTGAGTGATTTGATGTTTGGGGTATTGACTTTATGGGCCCTTTTGTGAGTTCTCATGGGATGAAGTACATTCTAGTAGCAGTTGATTATGTATCTAAATGGGTCGAAGCCATAGCCCTCGCAAGCAATGAAGGGAAGAGTGTCACTGCATTTTTGAAAAAGAATATATTCTCTCGTTTTGGCACCCCAAGGGCCATTATTAGTGATGGGGGCTCCCACTTCTGCAACAGATTGTTCAAGGGGTTATTGGAGAAATACGGGGTTATTTATAACGTGGCCACTCCTTACCACCCTCAAACTAGTGGGCAAGTTGAAGTGTCGAATCGGGAGATCAAACAGATATTGTCCAAAACAGTGAACGCTAGTAGAACGGATTGGTCAAGGAGGCTTGATGATGCTCTTTGGGCCTACCGCACAGCATATAAGACTCCCATAGGTATGTCTCCATACCAACTTGTATATGGGAAAGCTTGTCATCTTCCGGTTTAAATAGAGCATAAAGCCATATGGGCTATGAAGAAGTTAAAAATGGATTAAGCTGCTGAGCAACGGTTAAATGGGTTGAATGAACATGATGAATTTCGCCTGAAAGCCTATGAAAGCTCAGCCCTAAACAAAGAAAAGATGAAGAAGTACCATGACAAGAAAATTGAGAAACGAGAGTTTATGTTCGGGGATTTGGTTCTTTTATTCAATTCCAGATTGCGCTTGTTTCCAGGCGAACTCAAGTCCAAATGGACTGGTCCATACACGTTTACCCAACTATTCCCTCATGGAGCAGTTGAGTTGGAAACTAAGGAGGGTGTGCGGTTCAAGGTGAATGGACAGCGCATAAAAATCTATTTCGGGCATGCTGAATCGGCGAATGAATTGATAGAGGCATACCATCTTGATGAAGTCTGAGTAATCAAGTGTCCCCAGTCGTGCCGCGACATTAAATCAGGCGCATGTTGGGAGGCAACCCAATACTTATCTTCTTTTTAGTAATGGTAGCATTTTTCCATTAATGGGTTTTAAATTTGCAGGCACATCACCAGGAAATTCTGCAGAAAAATTACTCTGCAGCAGTCACTGACGGACACATCGACGGACCGTTGTGCCTGTGATGGACCGTCGTATGCATCCGTCGTACCAGGTACATTTTTCTGCTATTTTGAAATTAGGGCACACACGACGGAACCAACGATGGGTCGTCACAACTGCGACGGACCGTCGTCGGGGAACCGTCGCGTGATTAATGAATTATACCCGACCAGACCTGGCTGGACCCTTTTTCAAAATCTGACCGTTTAAACCCCCCCAACACCTCATGTCACCCCATTCATTCATTATTCCTCTCATCTCCCCTCTCTTTTCAACTTCAACATTTCCCCCACAGATCATTGCCCTCTCACAATTATCCAAAGCCCTAAAGTGTTATCTACTAGTGGAAACTGCTGTTGTGAGTGTCTATCTTGCCACTGAGTACTTGTTCATTTGTTTATCTCCATTTCTAAGGTATGTGTCTCTAATTTATACTCATTTATCTTGCATTTTTATTTATTAGTTAGTCTTAGCTTAGTTCTTCGTCGTCTATTGTTTCCTTTATATGATTATGTCTAAACCTAGGCTCAAAATGTTCGAATTTGACATGTTGACAACCCTAGACATAGGTGTTGTTGCATTACTAGCTTCCTAGGTAGTTGGGATAGACAAACATAGGTCAAAAACACTACAAGACCATGTGGGTTCATCGGGGATGCATGGGGTACCCCCAGTTCTGTCACTGTTATTCAGAACGAGACCCCGATGACGGACCGTCGTACCCACGACGGAACGTCGTAGGGTCCGTTCCAAATGCCCTAGATCCCTGTCCCAACGGACTCATGTGACGGACCATCGTCTTCACGACTGTCCGTCCTGCACAACCGTTCCGGTTGTCAGAGACCCTATTTCTAAGGGTCTCTCATTTTTTTTCCAATTGTTTCCCAATGGACACATGCGTCACGACGGTCCGTCCTGCACAACCGTTCTGGTTGTCAGAGACCCTGTTTCTAATTGTCTCACACTTTTTTCTAAGTGTCCTTCAACGGACACATGTGACGGACCGTCAAACCCACAACGGTCCGTCCTGCACGACCGTCATGATGGTCAGAGACCCCTCTGCTAATGGTCTCCATATTTTTTTAGTGTCCTACGACGGACACCTACGACGGACCGTCGTACCTGTGACGGTCCGTCCTGCATATACCGTCATTCTAGTCAGAGACTCTCCTTCAGCGTTCTTTATATATACACAGACCAAGTAGAACAAGACGGACCTCATGACGGTCCATCATAGCCACGACGAGCCGTCACCAGGCCTGTCGTGTGATACAGTTTCAATAGCAATGACACACTATTTTCAATTTTTTAGTTCGTATGGTTTTGCTTGTCTTGTTTGCCACTACTCGTACTAATATTGACCCTTTACAGGTACTATCTACTATGGCACCCAAGCAAGACCGCACCTACGCACGCCGGCGATCGAAGTCTGTCGCCCCGTCGGCCCGCATGGTCATCGGCTTTGATGATGAGCGTGACCCTGAGTACGTGCCCCCAGGCACTTCCGCCCCTTCCCGTGCTGCGCGTGCTTCCAGAGCCACAACAAAAAAGGTGGCGTCCGGCGTAGTCACTGCCTCCCAGTCTGATGAGGAGCGCACACTGACCGGCACACCCTCTGGGTCAGCCACAAATGAGGAAGCAGCGTCTGGCTCCTTAGGAGTATCCTGGTCCGAGGAAGCCTCTGGCTCTGCTGAGGTTCCCGCACCCGCCACCGCTGCAGCATCGGCCTCGTCTGATGAGGCTGACAGTTCAGACTCTACATCCAGCTCACTAGCTCAGGTCCCCACTCCACCGACTGACCAGCCAAACCGGTGGTGTCTCGACGGGCAGTTTCAAGTTTACTCCGACGCCAAGTTCCTCCTGATAAAGTAGTAATGACTCGAACACTCACTTTGGAGCGGCGGGTACTTACAGGGAGCCTCCCATCGATGCCTGAGATCCACAATCTCTTCACCAGGCATCGCTTGGAGTGGACAGCACGTCCGTTGGGACGATACAGCGAAGAAATGGTCCGAGAGTTCTACGCATCCTACGTAGCGACTCTCCGATCACAGATCGATAGGCGGGCTGCCCCCGCTAAACAGGCCCCACTGGAGCAGGTCCGAGTCCGGGGCGTACAGGTTGACATTTCCTTGCCAGCCATCCGCCGGTTTCTATACGGCGAGAGTATTGATGCTTCTCGGACCCCCCTCACTGCCGAGTTCGACTACCGCTGGCAGATAGTTAAGGATGGCCAGTTCTTGCGCGAGCCAGCACTGAGAGAGACCACCAAGAGGTGGATGGCCCTGCACCTGTCAGTAGATGGAGAGGGTGCCGATTGGGTGACTTAGCCGAAGGGGGTCATCAATAAGGCCAACCTCACGTTCACAGCAAAGTTCTTGTGGCTGCTTGTCCTTCACTGCCTCTCCCCCAAAGATGCTGACAACATCGTTACCTGGGATCGAGCAGTGTTGATGGCGGCGATGATCGCCGGATTCGAGGTAGACTTCGCATGGCTTCTCAAGGCAGTCATGCACAAGAGGGCATTCAAGGTCACTACCACCTACCCCTTCCCGTGCATGATCTTTGCACTTTGCAGGTCCGCAGGTGTGCCCATATGGCACATAGATCAGCTGAAGACCCCGCAGGGCACCGTTTACGTCGGCCTCATCAGAGACGAGGCCAATGAGTTTGCCCCACGTAGAGGGCCCCGTCCAGAGCTGCCACCACTTGGTGATGATCTTGCTGATACGGTAGCCAAGGCCCGCACAGCTACACAGGCATCCACTGACACTACCCCGATCGAGTCTATCCCGGGTAGTAGCACAGCCCGGAGCTCCTCTCGCACAGCCCCTCTACCGACACTGGTCCCGCTTGCAAGGTTCCAAAAACTAGAGGCACAAATGGACACTCTTCTGCATCATATCCAGCCGTGGATGCAGAAGTCGATTGCTGAGTCCGAAGACCGCCTAGAGAGGAAAATGGTGCAGTTTACAGAGCGGAAGATCGCTGAGGTTAACCAGCGCCTGGACGCCTTCGAGTTGAGAGTGCTAGCCCGACCAGCCCCTCCGGTGGATGTGGCGACTCTTCAGGCTGCAGTCGACAGTCTTCGTACAGACATCGACACGATCTTAGAGGCTAGGGTGCCGGAGTCTGAGGCCCCTCCTTTCGAGCATGCTAAGGACACGGTGTTGGCGGCCCTTTTTGCTACTTCTGACATTCAGCCACCTCCCCCTCGAGAGAGTGCCAAGAGGCGTAGGGGTCGAGCAGAGGACGAGGCGCGAGCAAGGAAGAAGGAGCGTTGAGAGATGGAGGCTTCGCGGAGAGCCTCACTTGCTGACGAGACGGCGCACCAGATGAGAGCGTCAGAGTTAGTGGCTGGGGCGTCTAGCTCCCGCACTGTAGATATCGCTGGAGGCACTACTGATGGTGCGGTTGTTGCTGAGGACACCACTGAGGGTGTCCAGATTGCAGAGGACGTGGGTTCCTGGGAACCGGACCCACCAACTTGCTGATCAACGGCGCTTTGCGCCACAGGTTTGCTTCACCTACCACTCTAGTATTTAGATTTTTATGCATTGGGGACAATTGCATGCTTTTTTGTTGGGGGTGGGGTAAATGGATAGTGAGTGTTAGGGTGAAGTCTGAGTAGCCCAATTCACTATCCTCTTTTGGGGTTTTCTTGCCTGTGTTCTTTTCCCCCAAAAGACTGATTACTTTTTCTGTTGAACTGGCATGTTTATATTTTCTGTACATAGTTTAATTCTGGAGCATGATGGCTAGAATGATATCCTGAAAAACTGGAAAATAATGCATTACTAGGCATAGAAACTGATAATTGTGTGGCTCTAAGCATGAAATAGAGTTACACCATTGCATTACCCTAAGTCTTAAATTCGAACTAGGGGTCTGACAATCTGGTATAGTGATGAGATGTCAAGTTAGTGTGAGGAAAGTTTGAATAGTCCACTATTGGTACTGAGCTAGAACTTGCCTGGTTAGTCCTGCTAAAAGTAAGCTGTAATAGACAATTAGGAAAGGATCATAGGCCCTTATTCAATATAGCCCATTTCTAGCCTAAATGAAAGAAACCAAATGCAATTTATCCTTCTTTGATCCAAATAATCTAAGCTTAAATTAGACCATTCTTTTTCACCCCAACTGATCTTTTCTGGGAACAATGTGTTGGCCCTGGTCCCTCCTTGGACATGTGCACCTCAGCTTATGCCAAAAGCATAAGTTGAGGGTCGCTAATGCAATAAACAACCTTCGTTATGGCACTGACCCAACTGTGGGTATTGTGTACCTTGACTCATGGCAAAGCCATGAGTTTAGGGTGGCTATTATGAAGAATGCTCTGGAAATTGGGGATGAAAGAAGAAAAGAGAGAGAAAGAACAAAAGTAAAGTGACTCAAAACTAGTTGACAGAAAAGTAAAGAAAAAGAAAAATATAAAAGAAATACAAGCAAGAAAAGAAGAGAGTCACTGACACAAATGAAGAAAGAAGAGAAAATAGCAAGGTGAAAGAATATGAGAAACTGGGCGAGATAAAATGATAGAAAAGGGAAGGTTTAGCCGATATGTCAAGGAGGGCAAAAAGTCACTAAAGTATACCTAAATATACCCTACCTGACCCTGAGCCTATGTCACAAGCTAAAAAATTCCTATCGTGATCCTAAGGGTTGTATAGCGAACATAAGACAGTGAAAATAAGGGCAAGCTTATGGCAATAGGTATGAATGAGTGTGACTTTGTTCTGAGAGCGAGTGTTGAAAAGTAATCCTTATACTCAAACTGAAATCATTGTGTGAAAAATGAGGATTTTGTTCTAAAGTGAGGACATTATTTGCAATACCGGAATTGTTAGCACCTCGGTGAGAAATTGAAGAGGATAGGTGTAAATGCATGGTGAGTGTTTGTCATGTTCTGATCCCACAAAATTAAAGCCTAATAGTGATAGCATGCATATATTTGACGAGATTAATCGGGATTGATAGCCAAATGATTGCAAAGGATAAAACATGGATACTATTGTACAAGGATTGTGTAGTGAGTGATAGTGCGTCACTTGACGATAAACAACGAATTAAAGTTGAGGGTTTTGATATATACTGTGGTTTCACGGTATAATTAATATTTTTTCCTTAAGTTTAGTGTGTCCGAAAGCCTTTTTGTGCTAATTTTGATATAAGTTTCTCTTCGTTTTACAGGAAAACTGTCCAAAGCTGAATGCGGAGATTTTGAGCGAAAAAATGAAGAAGAGACCACCTCGGAGCTTATGACGATCCGTCGTGCCTGTGACGGTCCGTAGGTGGCAGCGTAATGCAGCTGCCGAAGGAATATGGGGAAGTCTGACCTAGTGTGGGATTACGAAGATTGTGACGTTCCGTCATGGCTATGACGGTCCGTTCTGCAGGTTCGTCGTGAAGTTCAGAGAAGTGATCCCTGTACCCAGATTCCAAGAGTTGAAGTGTTTTGGAACGAAGATCCTCGACGGACCGTTGTGCCTATGACGGTCCGTCATACTTGCCGTCGAGGGGAGTGAAGAGAGCAGATGAAGAAATTGCACAAGTATGGGACGACGGAGTCCACGACGGTCCGTTGTGACCACGACGATCCGTCGCGAGGTCCATCGACCCAGCCGCGTTTTGGCAGATTTCCAGCAATTAGAATTCTTGTTTAATTAGGTTTTTGTGTTTTTATAAATAGTTCGAAAAACCTCGTTTTTAAAGTTAGACACCTGATAGTTAGACTCTTAGATTGTTAAAACTCCGTATTGGTAAACATTGTATTGTGAGATTCTTGATAATCATTAGACTTTTCGTGAGATTATTGATTACTTTGAGAATTCTTGCAAGTGATTTTTGGTGATTAATCAAGCAATCTTTTGGACTTTATTCTTTCTCATTGAAGTAAGTACATGAATTCTTATTTAATATATTTGAATATTGTGTTTATGGCTATGAGTAACTAAACTCCATAACTAGGGTTGTGGGAACCATAGGCAAATAATGAGATAAACCCTAGCTAAAATAACAATTCTAGAATAGTGTCTTGCATGTATTAATAATTCTTTCGCTTAGAAGTGTTTTTAACGGATGATCAACGTTAGAACTCGCCTTAATGCTACTTGCCGGACCAAGGAGGTAGATAATAGGAAAAGAATTATTAACATAGATTTAGTGTATACTATCTAATAGGCTAGTATTGATTGGTACGAGGTAATAACTTAGTCAAATATCGAATACGATGCTTAATATGAGGTAAAGATAAGGGTTAGGAAAGCAACACACGTAGCCGGACCAAGGTGCGGAGTGAGATTTTCTAGATGCCGGACCAAGGATTTAGAAATACATAACTTATCACTTTGCATGCAAGATACTAGGAAAGAATTGTTATAGTTAGAATTATCAAGTTATGAACCTGTGGGGAACACGTAAACCCTAGTTACTTTGATTAATTGATTAAAATCCAACTGTCAAAACTGTTAAGTGTCTCTATCAATTTAGTTAGTTATTTTTACTCATTTAGCAACATAAACCCCCCTTTTTATGTTTTTACTTTCTAAGGAAGTCATCAACCGAACAATAGTAATAACAGGCTGAAGTTATGTCTAGACTATTTTCCTCGTGGGAACGATCCCAACCTCACTAGTTGGGTTATTTACTTGACACGACCGCTTTACTTCTTATTTGAGAAGTAAGTTTGAGTGTATCACGCATAGCTAAGGAACTTCAAAATCTTGTTTCTGTAACATAATTGACGCTGTGAGGTTTGTGAAAAGCCCGCGTCACAAAGAAACTTTTTGCTTTCTAAATGTAGGGTGCTCTACGCGCAAGCACCTCCATAATTAGTTTTACAAGTACCCTCCTCAAGGACCCCTAGGTTTGTCCTTTGGGGTCTTAACTACATGTTTTCATCCCTAATACTTTATTTTACCTATTTAATGTAGATTTACAAGTTTTACCCTTCATACGACACTCCCAAATCATCACAAGACCTAAAGAAGTCTATTAGTTCAATTTCACTAGTTACCAGACGTCATGGTCGTTACTTGACATTCTCGGTATAATACTTCTAAATAAAGTTAGCTACATCAGTTTATGTCCATAAAAACCATTTTTAATTATTATTCATTAGGTTAGTCTCTAGCCTAGGTCATTAGATTTGTGAGGTATAACAAATTTATCACCTCCGAGTGAAATTCGTTTCACCTTAACTTTAAGAACCTTAGAACATTTTATAACATGTTACTCATCAAATTCAGAAGAGAAAATCTTGCTCATTTTTTATGGAATTCCAGACACACACTTCTCTTTGATAAGTGATAAGAAATTTATTTCTATATTGGGTAGTGTATGGGATTTTAAGCATATCTTGTTCGATTAAACATGGTTTATAGTGAATAAATATGATCCGGAAAGCTAATTCATGTATATACAACTCTTATATTTATGTGAAACTCTAAATGAGCTATTTTGGATTCGATATATAGGACGCGATATAGGACAAGTTTTGTCGAGATTTTAAAGTTAGAAATCATGTATGGACAATTGTTAACGCATTGAATATATGTTTTTGTACAAAATGTATTTGGCGGTGATTCTTTTTTATTTGAAACCTTAAGAGATGCACCTACATCTATTATGAAGGTTATAAAGTTAATTTTTAAAGTTTTCGTTTCTAAATCTATGTTGTGACAGGAGGTATTAGGGTTGCCAAAATCACTGTTCTTGGAGAAAAGTCGTATTTGTACATGCTAACCTTACTTGTGATGATAATCCTATTTTACTTTGAAATTATTGATATACTAGTAATTAAATTAGGTATTTAATTGCGTTCTTAGGTTGTATATACTCGTGGACAAGTTGAGGACCTTGATACATTGTTTGGTCTACGGTTTGTACTCACGAAGTTGTGTCGGACTGTTTCCGTGCTAAAGCATTGATATTTGTGTATAAACATGTATTTTTACTCTTTTTACATGCAGTCATTCTGAAACTTTATCTTGGAACCTTTGTTTTCTTTTATCACTTTTCATTGTCATGTTGGTATCCTTTATGACATTAAAGACAGTTGTGTAAATAGACCAACTGTACGGATTGTGTGATCACTTGGCACTCTTGCTGGGATCTAGTCCTTCTTGTGGCTGTGACTTTGTTAGTATTGATTGATTCAGATCAATTTCCATCTTCTCTCTAGGTTTTTAGTTCCTCTTACGAATGGAGTTTTCCATTTTAAGTTTGAATTAAAAAGCCATTTAAATATGGCTCTTGGTTCTCTTGATTTTTGGGATTTGACCCTTGTTGATATAGGGCGTCGAACCTTCTTCATACCTTATCGTGCTTGGTGTGACGACATGATGTATATATATTGGGAGAGACTTGTTATTGAGTCTCTTAGAAAATGGTGCTATGAATGTTCTCGACATTTGGATCTTCAAATATTGAACTCGATACTTTTATTATAATGTTTAGTTTATTTATTTATTATGCCCTAAATGAAGCTACTATGCTAGTAAAGCCCTAAATGAAGCTCAGAAGAACTACACAGTGACCGAGCAAGAACTCCTTGCAGCAGTTTTTGCTTTTGAGAAATTTCGCTCCTATTTGCTAGGTACTAGAGTTATAGTGCATACTGACCACTCAGCATTTAGATATTTGATGGCAAAGAATTATGCGAAACCTAGACTGATTCGTTGGGTATTACTGCTACAAGAATTTGACTTTGACGTGATGGATAGAAAAGGAACCGAAAATCAAGTTGCTGATCACTTGACTCGTCTAGAGGATGAAGCTATGAGAGAGTTAGGGGATAAGACTTACATCGATGATACTTTCCCCGATGAACATGTATTGGCTGCATAACAAGACTTGATCCCATGGTTCGCAGATTTTGCGAACTATCTGGCTAGTGATATTGTTCCACCAGACTTGTCCTTTCATCAAAGAAACAAGTTCATGTACGATGTGAAGAAGTTCTTTTGGGATGAACCATACTTGTATAGGAGTTGTGCCGACAGGATTATTCGGCGTTGTGTGCCAGAATGTGAGATGTTGAGTGTTTTGGAGGCATGCCATTCCTCACCCGTTGGTGGACATCACAGTGGTATCCGAACCGCTCATAACATATTACAATGTGGTTACTATTGGCCAACTCTTCATCAAGATGATCATGGGTTTGCTAAAGCATGTGACAGATGCCAACGAGATGGCGGTATTTCAAGAAAGCAAGAGCTCCCTCTAAACCCCATTCTTGTGATTGAGTTATTTGATGTTTGGGGTATTAACTTTATGGGCCCTTTCGTGAGTTCTCATGGGATGAAGTACATTCTAGTAGCAGTTGATTATGTATCTAAATGGGTCGAAGCCATAGCCCTCGCAAACAATGAAGGGAAGAGTGTCACTGCATTTTTGAAAAAGAATATATTCTCTCGTTTTGGCACCCCAAGGGCCATTATTAGTGATGGGGGCTCCCACTTCTGCAACAGATTGTTCAAGGGGTTATTGGAGAAATACGGGGTTCGCCATAATGTGGCCACTCCTTACCACCCTCAAACTAGTGGGCAAGTTGAAGTGTCGAATCGGGAGATCAAACAGATATTGTCCAAAACAGTGAACGCTAGTAGAACGGATTGGTCAAGGAGGCTTGATGATGCTCTTTGGGCCTACCGGACAGCATATAAGACTCCCATAGGTATGTCTCCATACCAACTTGTATATGGGAAAGCTTGTCATCTTCCGGTTGAGTTAGAGCATAAAGCCATGTGGGCTATGAAGAAGTTAAAAATGGATTGGAGCGAAGCTGCAGAGCAACGGTTAAATGGGTTGAATGAACTTGATGAATTTCGCCTGAAAGCCTATGAAAGCTCAGCCCTATACAAAGAAAAGATGAAGAAGTACCATGACAACAAAATTGAAAAACGAGAGTTTATGGTCGGGGATTTGGTGCTTTTATTCAATTCCAGATTGCGCTTGTTTCCAGGCAAACTCAAGTCCAAATGGACTGGTCCTTACACGGTTACCCAACTATTCCCTCATGGAGCAGTTGAGTTGGAAACTAAGGAGGGTGTGCGGTTCAAGGTGAATGGACAGCGCATAAAAATCTATTTCGGGCATGCTGAATCGGCGAATGTAGTGATAGAGGCATACCATGTTGATGAAGTCTGAGTAATCAAGTGTCCCCAGTCGTGCCGCGACATTAAATCAGGCGCTTGTTGGGAGGCAACCCAATACTTATCATCTTTTTAGTAATGGTAGCAGTTTTCCATTAATGGGTTTTAAATTTGCAGGCAGATCACCAGGAAATTCTGCAGAAAAATTACTTTGCAGCAGTCACTGACGGACACATCGACGGACCGTTGTGCCTGTGACGGACCGTCGTATGCATCCGTCGTACCAGGTACGTTTTGCTGCTATTTTTAAATTAGAGCACACACGACGGAACCAACGATGGGTCGTCACAACTGCGACGGACCGTCGTCGGGGAACCGTCGCGTGATTAATGAATTATACTTGACCCGACCCGGCTGGACCCATTTTTAATATCTGACCGTTTAAACCCCCCAACCCCTCATGTCACCACATTCATTCATTATTCCTCTCATCTCCCGTCTCTTTTAAACTTCCACATTTCCCCCACCGATCATTGCCCTCTCACAATTCTCCAAAGCCCTAAAGTGTTATCTACTGGGGGAAACTGCTGCTGTGAGTGTCTATCTTGCCACTGAGTACTTGTGCATTTGTTTTTCTCCATTTCTAAGGTATCTGTCACTAATTTATACTCATTTATCTTGAATTTTTATTTATTAGTTAGTATTAGCTTAGTTCTTCGTCGTCTATTGTTTCCTTTATATGATTATTCCTAAACCTAGGCTCAAAATGTTCGAATTTGCCATGTTGACAACCCTAGACATAGGTGCTGTTGCATTACTAGCTTCCTAGGTAGTTGGGATAGACAAACATAGGTCCAAAACACTACAAGACCATGTGGGTTCATCGGGGATGCATGGGGTACCCCCAGTTCATTCACTGTTATTCAGAACGAGACCCCGATGACGGACCGTCGTACCCACGACGGAACGTCGTAGGGTCCGTTCCAAATGCCCTAGCACCCTATCCCAACGGACTCATGTGACGGACCGTCGTCCTGCACAACCGTTCCGGTTGTCAGAGACCTTGTTTCTAAGGGTCTCTCATTTTTTTCCCAAGTGTTTCCCAACGGACACATGTGACGGACCGTCGTCTTCACGACGGTCCATCCTGCACAACCGTTCTGGTTGTCAGAGACCCTGTTTCTAAGGGTCTCTCACTTTTTTCTAAGTGTCCTTCAACGGACACATGTGACGGACCGTCATACCCACGACGGTCTGTCCTGCACGACCGTCATGATGGTCAGAGACCCCTCTGCTAAGGGTCTCCATATTTTTTTTAAGTGTCCTACGACGGACATCTACGACGGACCGTCGTACCTGTGACGGTCTGTCCTGCATATACCGTCATGCTAGTCAGAGACTCTCCTTCAGGGTTCTTTATATATACATAGACCAAGTAAAACACGACGGACCTCATGACGGTCCGTCATATCCACGACGAGCCGTCACCAGGCCCGTCGTGTGATACAGTTTCAATAGCAATGACACACTATTTTCAATGTTTTAGTTCGTATGGTTTTGCTTGTCTTGTTTGCCACTACTTGTACTAATATTGACCCTTTACAGGTACTATCTACTATGGCACCCAAGTAAGACCGCACCTACGCACGCGGGCGATCGAAGTCTGTCGCCCCGTCGGCCTACATGGTCATCGACTCTGATGATGAGCGTGACCCTGAGTACGTGCCCCCAGGCACTTCCGCCCCTTCACGTGCTGCGCGTGCTCCAAGAGCCACACCCAAAAAGGTGGCGTCCGGCGTAGTCACTACCTCCCAGTCTGATGAGGAGCGCACACTGACCGGTACACCCTCTGGGTCAGCCACAAATGAGGAAGGAGCGTCTGGCTCCTTAGGAGTATCCTGGTCCGAGGAAGCCTCTGGCTCTGCTGAGGTTCCCGCACCCGCCACCGCTGCAGCGTCGGCCTCGTCTGATGAGGCTGACAGTTCAGACTCTACATCCGGCTCACCAGCTCAGGTCCCCACTCGAGCCACTGACCAGCCCAACCGGTAGTGTGTCGACGGGCAGTTTCAAGTTATTCCGACGCCAAGTTCCTCCCTGATAAAGGAGTAATGACTCGAACGCTCACTTTGGAGCGGCGGGTACTTACAGGGAGCCTCCCATCGATGCCTGAGATCCATAATCTCTTCACCAGGCATCGCTTGGAGTGGACAGCACGTCCTTTAGGACGATACAGCAAAGAAATGGTCCGAGAGTTCTACGTATCCTACGTAGCGACTCTCCGATCCCAGATCGATAGGCAAGCTGCCCCCGCTAAACAGGCCCCACTGGATCTGTTCCGAGTCCGGGGCTTACAGGTTGACATTTCCTTGCCAGCCATCCGCCGGTTCCTATACGGCGAGAGTATTGATGCTTCTCGGACCCCACCTCACCGCTGAGTTCGACTACCGCTGGCAGGTAGTCAAGGATGGCCAGTTCTTGCGCGAGCCCGCACTGAGAGAGACCACCAAGAGGTGGATGGCCCTGCACCTGTCAGTAGATGGAGAGGGTTCCGATTAGGTGACTGAGCCGAAGGGGGCCATCAAGAAGGCCAACCTCACGTTCACAGCAAAGTTCATGTGGCTGCTTGTCCGTCACTTCCTCTCCCCCACAGCTGCTGACAACATCGTTATCTGGGATCGAGCAGTGTTGATGGCGGCAATGATAGCCGGATACGAGGTAGACTTCGCATGGCTTCTCCAGGCAGTCATGCACGATAGGGCATTCAAGGTCACTACCACCTACCCCTTCCCGTGCATGATCTTTGCCCTTTGCAGGTCCGCAGGTGTGCCCATATGGCACATAGATCAGCCGAAGACACCGCAGGGCACCGTTGACGTCGGCCTCATCATGGACGAGGCCAATGAGTTGGCCCCACGTTGAGGGCCCCGTCCAGAGCTGCCACCACTTGCTGATGATCTTGCTGATACGGTAGCCCAGGCCCGCACAGCTACACAGGCATCCACTGACACTACCCCAGTCGAGTCTATCCCGGGTAGTAGCACAGCCCCAAGCTCCTCTCGCACAGCCCCTCTACCGACACTGGTCCCGCTTGCAAGGGTCCAAAAACTAGAGGCACAAATGGCCACTCTTCTGCATTATATCCAGCCGTGGATGCAGAAGTCGATTGCTGAGTCCGAAGAGCGCCTAGAGAGGAAAATGGTGCAGTTTACAGAGCGGAAGATCGCTGAGGTTAACCAGCGCCTGGACGCCTTCGAGTTGAGAGTGCAAGCCCGACCAGCCCCTCCGATGGATGTGGCGACTCTTCAGGCTGCAGTCGACAGTCTTCGTACAGACATCGATACGATCTTAGAGGCTAGGGTGCCGGAGTCTGAGGCCCCTCCTGTCGAGCCTGCTGAGGACACGGTGTTGGCGGCCCTTTTTGCTA
>NC_028641.1:21300127-21301125 GCF_001406875.1 Solanum pennellii | reverse complement strand
TCACTTTGCATGCAAGATACTAGGAAAGAATTGTTATAGTTAGAATTATCAAGTTATGAACCTGTGGAGAACACGTAAACCCTAGTTACTTTGATATTGATTAAAATCCAACTGTCAAAACTGTTAAGTGTCTCTTTCAATTTTGTTAGTTATTTTTACTCATATAGAAATATAAACCCCCCTTTTTATGTTTTTACTTTCTAAGGAAGTCATCAACCGAACAATAGTAATAACAGGTTGAAGTTAAGTCTAGACTATTTTCCTCGTGGGAACGATCCCAACCTCACTAGTTGGGTTATTTACTTGACACGACCGATTTACTTCTTATTTGAGAAGTAAGTTTGAGCATATCAAATTTTGGCGCCGCTGCGCCTATCATTATTGCTCCAGATTGGAACAGTCCATTTGAGGAGATGTGCGATGCTAGTGGGGTGGCTCTTGGTGTAGTACTGGGATAGAGGAAAAACAAAATACTTCACCCCATCTACTATGCTAGTAAAGCCCTAAATGAAGCTCAGAAGAACTACACAGTGACCGAGCAAGAAATCCTTGCAGTAGTTTTTGTTTTGAGAAATTTCGCTCCTATTTGCTAGGTACTAGAGTTATAGTGCATACTGACCACTCAGCAATGAGATATTTGATGGCAAAGAAGGATGCGAAACCTAGGCTGATTCGTTGGGTGTTACCGCTACAAGAATTTTACTTTGAAGTGATGGATAGAAAAGGAACCGAAAATCAAGTTGCTGATCACTTGTCTCGTCTAAAGGATGAAGCTATGAGAGAGTTAGGGGATAAGACTGACATTGATGATACTTTCCCCGATGAACATGTATTGGCTGCTTCCACAAGACTTGTCCTTTCATCAAAGAAACAAGTTCATGTACGATGTGAAGAAGTTCTTTTTGGATGAACCATACTTGTATAGGATTTGTGCCGACGGGATTATTCGGCGTTGTGTGCCAGAATGTGAGATGTTGAGTGTGTTGGAGGCATGCCAT
>NC_028641.1:21293688-21299416 GCF_001406875.1 Solanum pennellii | reverse complement strand
ACTGCATTTTTGAAAAAGAATATATTCTCTCGTTTTGGCACCCCAAGGGCCATTATTAGTGATGGGGCTCCAACTTCTACAACAGATTGTTCAAGGGGTTATTGGAGAAATACGGGGTTCGCCATAACATGGCCACTCCTTACCACCCTCAAACTAGTGGGCAAGTTGAAGTGTCGAATCGGGAGATCAAACAGATATTGTCCAAAACAGTGAACGCTAGTAGAACGGATTTGTCAAGGAGGCTTGATGATGCTCTTTGGGCCTACCGGACAGCATATAAGACTCCCATAGGTATGTCTCCATACCAACTTGTATATGGGAAAGCTTGTCATCTTCCGGTTGAGTTAGAGCATAAAGCCATGTGGGCTATGAAGAAGTTAAAAATGGATTGGAGCAAAGCTGCAGAGCAACGGTTAAATGGGTTGAATGAAATTGATGAATTTCGCCTGAAAGCCTATGAAAGCTCAGCCCTATACAAAGAAAAGATGAAGAAGTACCATGACAACAAAATTGAGAAACGAGAGTTTATGGTCGGGGATTTGGTGCTTTTATTCAATTCCAGATTGCGCTTGTTTCCAGGCAAACTCAAGTCCCAATGGACTGGTCCTTACATGGTTACCCAACTATTCCCTCATGGAGCAGTTGAGTTTGAAACTAAGGAGGGTGTGCGGTTCAAGGTGAATGGACAGCGCATAAAAATCTATTTCGGGCATGCTGAATTGGCGAATGAAGTGATAGAGGCATACCATCCTGATGAAGTCTGAGTAATCAAGTGTCCCCAGTCGTGCCGCGACATTAAATCAGGTGCTTGTTCGGAGGCAACCCAATACTTATCATCTTTTTAGTAATGGTATCATTTTTCCATTAATGCGTTTTAAATTTGCAGGCACATCACCAGGAAATTCTGCAGAAAAATTACTCTGCAGCAGTCACTGACAGACACATCGACGGACCGTTGTGCCTGTGACGGACCATCGTATGCATCTGTCGTACCTGGTACGTTTTTCTGCTATTTTGAAATTAGGGCACACACGACGGAAACAACGATGGGTCGTCACAACTGCGACGGACCGTCGTCAGGGAACAGTCGCGTGATTAATGAAGTATACCCGACCCGACCCGACCCGGCTGGAACTTTTTTCAAAATCTAACCGTTAAACCCCCCCAACCCCTCATGTCACCACATTCATTAATTATTCCTCTCATCTCCCTTCTCTTTTCAACTTCCACATTTCCCCCACCGATCATTGCCCTCTCACAATCTCCAAAGCCCTAAAGTGTTATCTACTAGTGGAAACTGCTGCTGTGTGTGTCTATCTTGCCACTGAGTACTTGTGCATTTGTTTTTCTCCATTTCTAAGGTATGTGTCTCTAATTTATACTCATTTATCTTGCATTTTTATTTATTATTTAGTATTAGCTTAGTTCTTCGTCGTCTATTGTTTCCTTTATATGGTTATTTCTAAACCTAGGCTCAAAATGTTCGAATTTGCCATGTTGACAACCCTAGACATAGGTGCTGTTGCATTACTAGCTTCCTAGGTAGTTGGGATAAACAAACATAGGCCCAAAACACTACAAGACCATGTGGGTTCATCGGGGATGCATTGGGTACCCCCAGTTCTGTCACTGTTATTCAGAAGGAGACCCCGATGACGGACCGTCGTACCCACGACGGAACGTTGTAGGGTCCGTTCCAAATGCCCTAGAACCCTGTCCCAACGGACTCATGTGACGGACCGACGTCTTCATGACGGTCCGTCCTGCACAACCGTTTGGGTTGTCAGAGACCCTGTTTCTAAGGGTCTCTCATTTTTTTCCAAGTGTTTCCCAACAGACACATGCGACGGACGGTCGTCTTCACGACAGTCCGTCCTGCACAACCGTTCTTGTTGTAAGAGACCCTGTTTCTAAGGGTCTCTCACTTTTTTCTAAGTGTCCTTCAACGGACACATGTGACGGACCGTCATACCCACGACGGTCCATCCTGCACGACCGTCATGATGGTCAGAGACCCCTCTACTAAGGGTCTCCATATTTTCTTTAAGTGTCCTACGACGGACACCCAAGACGGACCGTCGTACCTGTGATGGTCCGTCCTGCATATACCGTCATGCTAGTCAGGGACTCTCCTTCAGGGTTATTTATATATACATAGACCAAGTAAAACACGACGGACCTCATGACGGTCCGTCATAGCCACGACGAGCCGTCACCAGGCCCGTCGTGTGATACAGTTTCAATAGCAATGACACACTATTTTCAATGTTTTAGTTCGTATGGTTTTGCTTTTCTTGTTTGCCACTACTCGTACTAATATTTACCCTTTACAGGTACTATCTACTATGGAACCCAAGCAAGACCGCACCTACGCACGCGGGCGATCGAAGTCTTTCGCCCCATCGGCCCGCATGGTCATCGGCTCTGATGATGAGCGTGACCCTATGTACGTGCCCCCAGGCACTTCCGCCCCTTCCCGTGCTGCGCGTGCTCCCAGAGCCACACCCAAAAAGGTGGCGTCCGGCGTAGTCACGGCCTCCCAGTCTAATGAGGAGCGCACACTGACCGGCTCACCCTCTGGTCACCCACAAATGAGGAAGGAGCGTCTAGCTCCTTAGGAGTATCCTGGTCCGAGGAAGCCTCTGGCTCTGCTGAGGTTCCCGCACCCGCCACCACTGCAGCGTCGGCCTCGTCTGATGAGGGTGACAGTTCAGACTCTACATCCGGCTCACCAGCTCAGGTCCCCACTCCAGCCACTGACCAGCCCAACCGGTGGTGTGTCGACGGGCAGTTTCAAGTTTACTCCGACGCCAAGTTCCTCACTGATAAAGGAGTAATGACTCGAACACTCACTTTGGAGCGGCGGGTACTTACATGGAGTCTCCCATCGATGCCTGAGATCCACAATCTCTTCACCAGGCATTGCTTGGAGTGGACAGCATGTCCTTTGGGACGATACAGCGAAGAAATGGTCCGAGAGTTCTACGCATCCTACGTAGCGACTCTCCGATCCCAGATCGATAGGCGGGCTGCCCCCGCTAAATAGGCCCCACTGGAGCTGGTCCGAGTCCGGGGCGTACAAGTTGACATTTCCTTGCCAGCCATCCGCCGGTTCCTATACTGCGAGAGTATTGATGCTTCTCGGACCCCCCTCACCGCTGAGTTCGACTAGCGCTGGCAGATAGTCAAGGATGGCCAGTTCTTGCGCGAGCCCGCACTGAGAGAGACCACCAAGA
Source organism: Solanum pennellii (assembly GCF_001406875.1). Classification (NCBI taxonomy): domain Eukaryota; kingdom Viridiplantae; phylum Streptophyta; class Magnoliopsida; order Solanales; family Solanaceae; genus Solanum; species Solanum pennellii. Next base: position 21,296,180 of record NC_028641.1, on the reverse strand, counting down.
GGTGGATGGCCCTGCACCTTTCAGTAGATGGAGAGGGTGCCGATTGGGTGACTGAGACGAACGGGGACATCAAGAAGGCCAACCTCACGTTCACAACAAATTTCTTGTGGCTGCTTGTCCGTCACTGCCTCTCCCCCACAGCTGCTGACAACATCGTTACCTGGGATCGAGCAGTATTAATGGCGGCGATGATAGCCGGATTCGAGGTAGACATCGCATGGCTTCTCCAGGCAGTCATGCACGAGAGGGCATTCAAGGTCACTACCACCTACCCTTTCCCGTGCATGATCTTTGCCCTTTGCAGGTCCGCAGGTGTGCCCATATGGCACATAGATCAGCTGAACACCCCGCAGGGCACCGTTGACGTCGGCCTCATCAGAGACGAGGCAAATGAGATGGCCCCACGTTGAGGGCCCCGTCCAGAGCTGCCACCACTTGCTGATGATCTTGCTGATACGGTAGCCCAGGCCCGCACAGCTACACAGGCATCCACTGACACTACCCCGGTCGAGTCTATCCGGGGTAGTAGCACAGCCCCGAGCTCTTCTCGCACAGCCCCTCTACCGACACTAGTCCCGCTTGCAAGGGTCCAAAAACTAGAGGCACAAATGGCCACTCTTCTGCATCATATCCAGCCGTGGATGCAGAAGTCGATTGCTGAGTCCGAAGAGCGCCTAGAGCGGAAAATGGTGCAGTTTACAGAGCGGAAGATCGCTGAGGTTAACCAGCGCCTGGACGCCTTCGAGTTGAGAGTGCTAGCCCGACCAGCCCCTCCGGTGGATGTGGCGACTCTTCAGGCTGCAGTCGATAGTCTTCGTACATACATCGACACGATCTTAGAGGCTAGGGTGCCAGAGTCTGAGGCCCCTCCTGTCGAGCCTGCTGAGGACACGGTGTTGGCGGCCCTTTTTGCTACTTTTGACATTCCACCACCTCCCCCTCGAGAGAGTGCCAAGAGGCGTAGGGGTAGAGCAGAGGACGAGGCGCGAGCAAGGAAGAAGGAGCGCCGAGCGATGGAGGCTGCGCGGATAGCCCTACTTGCTGACGAGGCGGCACACCAGATGAGAGCGTCAGAGTTAGCGGCTGGGGCGTCTAGCTCCCGCACTGTAGATATCGCTGGAGGCACTACTGATGGTGCGGTTGTTGCTGAGGACACCACTGAGGGTGTCGAGATTGCAGAGGACGTGGGTTCCGGGAACCGGACCCACCATCTTGCTGATCGACGGCGCTTTGCGCCACAGGTTTGCTTCACCTACCACTCTAGTATTTTGATTTTTATGCATTGGGGACAATTGCATGCTTTTTTGTTGGGGGTGGGGTAAATGGATAGTGAGTGTTAGGGTGAAGTCTGAGTAGCCCAATTCACTATCCTCCTTAGGGGTTTTCTTGCCTGTGTTCTTTTTCCCCAAAAGACTGAATACTTTTTCTGTCGAACCGGCATGTTTATATCTTTTGTACATAGTTTAATTCTGGAGCATGATGGCTAAAATGATATCCTGAAAAACTGGAAAATAATGCATGACTAGGCATAGTAACTGATAATTGTGTGGCTCTAAGCATGAAATAGAGTTACACCATTGCATTACCCTAAGTCTTAAATTCGAACTAGGTGTCTGACAATCTGGTATAGTGATGAGATGTCAAGTGAGTGTGAGGAAAATTTGAATAGTCCACTATTGGTACTGAGCTAGAACTTCCCTGGTTAGTCCTGCTAAAAGTAAGCTGTAATAGACTATTAGGAAAGGATCATAGGCCCTTTTTTTATATAGACCATTTCTAGCCTAAATGAAAGAAACCAAATGAAATTTATCCTTCTTTGATCCAAATAATCTGAGCTTAAATTAGACCTTTCTTTTTTACCCCAGCTGATCTTTTCTGGGAACAATGTGCTGGCCCTGGTCCCTCCTTGGACATGTGCACCTCAGCTTATGCCAAAAGCATAAGTTGGGGGTGGCTAATGCAGTAAACAACCTTCGTTATGGCCCTGACCCAACTGTGGGTATTGTGTACCTTGACTAATGGCAAAGCCATGAGTTGAGGGTGGCTATTATGAAGAATGCTCTTGAAAGTGGGGTTGAAAGAACAAAAGAGAGAGAAAGAACAAAAGTAAAGTGACTCAAAACTAGTTGAAAGAAAAGTAAAGAAAAAGAAAAATATAAAAGAAATACAAGCAAGAAAAAAAGAGAGTCACCGACACAAATGAAGAAAGAAGAGAAAATAGCAAGGTGAAAGAATATGAGAAACTGGGCGAGATAAAATGATTGAAAAGGGAAGGTTTAGCCGATATGTCAAGGAGGTCAAAAAGTCACTTAAGTATACCTAAATATACCCTACCTGACCCTGAGCCTATGTTATAAGCTAAAAAAGTCCTATCGTGATCCTAAGGGTTGTATAGCGAACTTAAGGCAGTGAAAATAAGGGCAAGCTTATGGCAATAGGTATGAATGAATGTGAATTTGTTCTGAGAGCGAGTGTTTAAATGAAATCCTTAT
>NC_028641.1:21285214-21291485 GCF_001406875.1 Solanum pennellii | reverse complement strand
CAGTCCATTTGAGGTGATGTGCGATGCTAGTGGGGTGGCTCTTGGTGTAGTACTGGGACAGAGGAAAAACAAAATCCTTCACCCCATCTACTATGCTAGTAAAGCCCTAAATGAAGCTGAGAAGAACTACACAGTGACCGAGCAAGAACTCCTTGCAGTAGTTTTTGCTTTTGAGAAATTTTGGTCCTATTTGCTAGGTACTAGAGTTATAGTGCATACTGACCACTCAGCATTGAGATATTTGATGGCAAAGAAAGATGCGAAACCTAGCCTGATTCGTTGGGTATTACTGCTACAATAATTTGACTTTGAAGTGATGGATAGAAAAGGAACCGAAAATCAAGTTGCTGAGCACTTGTCTCGTCTAGAGGATGAAGCTATGAGAGAGTTAGGGGATAAGACTGACATTGATGATACTTTCCCCGATGAACATGTATTGGCTGCTTCACAAGACTTGATCCCATGGTTCGCAGATTTTGCGAACTATCTGGCTAGTGATATTGTTCCACCAGACTTGTCCTTTCATCAAAGAAACAAGTTCATGTACGATGTGAAGAAGTTCTATTGGGATGAACCATACTTGTATAGGAGTTGTGCAGACGGGATTATTCGGCGTTGTGTGCCAGAATGTGAGATGTTGAGTGTGTTGGAGGCATGCCATTCCTCACCCGTTGGTGGACATCACAGTGGTATCCGAACCGCTCATAAGATATTACAATCTGGTTACTATTGGCCAACTCTTCATCAAGATGCTCATGGGTTTGCTAAATCATGTGACAGATGCCAACGAGATGGCGGTATTTCAAGAAAGCAAGAGCTCCCTCTAAACCCCATTCTTGTGATTGAGTTATTTGATGTTCGGGGTATTGACTTTATGGGCCCTTTCGTGAGTTCTCATGGGATGAAGTACATTCTAGTAGTAGTTGATTATGTATCTAAATGGTCGAAGCCATAGCCCTCGCAAGCAATGAAGGGAAGAGTGTCACTGCATTTTTGAAAAAGAATATATTCTCTCGTTTTGGCACCCCAAGGGCCAATATTAGTGACGGGGGCTCCCACTTCTGTAAGAGATTGTTCAAGGGGTTATTGGAGAAATACGGGGTTCGCCATAACGTGGCCACTCCTTACCACCCTCAAACTAGTGGGCAATATGAAGTGTCGAATCGGGAGATCAAACAGATATTGTCCAAAACAGTGAACGCTAGTAGAACGGATTGGTCAAAGAGGCTTGATTATGCTCTTTGGGCCTACCGGACAGCATATAAGACTCCCATAGGTATGTCTCCATACCAACTTGTATATGGGAAAGCTTGTCATCTTCCGGTTGAGTTAGAGCATAAAGCCATGTGGGCTATGAAGAAGTTAAAAATTGATTGGAGCGAAGCTGCAGAGCAACGGTTAAATGGGTTGAATGAACTTGATGAATTTCGCCTGAAAGCCTGTGAAAGCTCAGCCCTATACAAGGAAAAGATGAAGAAGTACCATGACAACAAAATTGAAAAACGAGATTTTATGGTCGGGTATTTGGTGCTTTTATTCAATTCCAGATTGCGCTAGTTTCCAGGCAAACTCAAGTTCAAATGGACTGGTCCTTACACGATTACCCAACTATTCCCTCATGGATCAGTTGAGTTGGAAACTAAAGAGGGTGTGCGGTTCAAGGTGAATGGACAGCGCATAAAAATCTATTTCGGCCATGCTGAATCGGCGAATGAAGTGATAGAGGCATACCATCTTGATGAAGTCTGAGTAATCAAGTGTCCCCAGTTGTGCCGCGACATTAAATCAGGCGCTTGTTGGGAGGCAATCCAATACTTATCATCTTTTTAGTAATGGTAGCATTTTTCCATTAATGGGTTTTAAATTTGCAGGCACATCACCAGGAAATTCTGCAGAAAAATTACTCTGCAGCAGTTACCGACGGACAAATCGACGGACCGTTGTGCCTGTGACGGACCGTCGTATGCATCTGTCGTACCAGCTACATTTTTCTGCTATTTTGAAATTAGGGCACACACGACGGAACCAACGATGGGTCGTCACAACTGCGACGGACCGTCGTCGGGGAACCGTCGCGTGATTAATGAATTATACCCGACCCGACCCGGCTGGACCCTTTTTCAAAATCTGACCGTTTAAACCCCCCCCCAACCCCTCATGTCACCCCATTCATTCATTATTCCTCTCAGCTCCCCTCTCTTTTCAACTTCCACATTTCCCCCACCGATCATTGACCTCTCACAATTCTCCAAAGCCCTAAAGTGTTATCTGCTAGTGGAAACTGCTGCTGTGAGTGTCTATCTTGCCACTGAGTACTTGTGCATTTGTTTTTCTCCATTTCTAAGGTATGTGTCTCTAATTTATACTCATTTATCTTGTATTTTTATTTATTAGTTAGTATTAGCTTTGTTCTTCGTCGTCTACTGTTTCCTTTATATGATTATGTCTAAACCTAGGCTCAAAATGTTCGAATTTGCCATGTTGACAACCCTAGACATAGGTGCTGTTGCATTACTAGCTTCCTAGGTAGTTGGGATAGACAAACATAGGTCCAAAACACTACAAGACCATGTGGTTTCATCGGGGATGCATGGGGTACCCCCAGTTCTGTCACTATTATTCAGAACGAGACCCCGATGACGGACCGTCGTACCCACGACGGAACGTCGTAGTGTCCGTTCCAAATGCCCTAGCACCCTGTCCCAACGGACTCATGTGACGGACCATCGTCTTCATGACGGTCCGTCCTGCACAACCGTTCCGGTTGTCAGAGACCCTGTCTCTAAGGGTCTCTCATTTTTTTCCAAGGGTTTCCCACCTGCACAACCGTTCTGGTTGTCAGAGACCCTGTTTCTAAGGGTCTCTCACTTTTTTCTAAGTTTCCTTCAACGGACACATGTGACGGACCGTCATACCCATGACGGTCCGTCCTGCACGACCATCATGATAGTCAGAGACCCCTCTGCTAAGGGTCTCCATATTTTTTTTAAGTGTCCTACGACGGACACCTACGACGGACACCTACGACGGACCGTCGTACCTGTGACGGTCCGTCCTGCATATACCGTCATGCTAGTCAGAGACTCTCCTTCAGGGTTCTTTATATATACATAGACCATGTAAAACACGACGGACCTCATGAAGGTCCGTCATAGCCACGACGAGCCGTCACCAGGCCCGTCGTGTGATACAGTTTCAATAGCAATGACACACTATTTTCAATGTTTTAGTTCGTATGGTTTTGCTTGTCTAGTTTGCCACTACTCGTACTAATATTGACCCTTTACAGGTACTATCTAGAATGGAACCCAAGAAAGACCGCACCTACGCATGTGGGCGATCGAAGTCTGTCGCCCCGTCGGCCCGCATGGTCATCGGCTCTGATGATGAGCGTGACCCTGAGTACGTGCCCCAGGCACTTCCGCCCCTTCCCGTGCTGCGCGTGCTCCCAGAGCCACACCCAAAAAGGTTGCGTCCGGCGTAGTCACATCCTCCCAGTCTGATGAGGAGAGCACACTGACCGGCACACCCTCTGGGTCAGCCACAAATGAGGAAGGAGCGTTTGGCTCCTTAGGAGTATCCTGATCCGAGGAAGCCTCTGGCTTTGCTGAGGTTCCCGCACCCGCCACCGCTGCAGGGTCAGCCCCGTCGGATGAAGCTGATAGTTCAGACTCTACATCCGGCTCACCAGCTCAGGTCCCCACTCCAGCGACTGACCAGCCCAAACGGTGGTGTGTCGGCGGGCAGTTTAAAGTTTACTCCGACGCCAAGTTCCTCACTGATAAAGGATTAATGACTCGAAAACTCGCTTTGGAGCAGCGGGTACTTACAGGGAGCCTCCCATCGATGCCTGAGATCCACAATCTCTTCACCAGGCATCGCTTGGAGTGGACAGCACGTCCTTTGGGACGATACAGTGTAGAAATGGTCCCAGAGTTCTACGCATCCTACGTAGCGACTCTCCGATCCCAGATCGATAGGCCGGCTGCCCACAGGTTGACATTTAGTTGCCAGCCTTCCGCCGGTTCCTATACGGCGAGAGTATTGATGCTTCTCGGACCCCCCTCTCCGCTGAGTTCGACTACCGCTGGCAGATAGTCAAGGATGGCCAGTTCTTGCGCGAGCCCGCACTGAGAGAGACCACCAAGAGGTGGATGGCCCTGCACCTGTCATTAGATGGAGAGGGTGCCGATTGGGTGATTGAGCCGAAGGGGGCCATGAAGAAGGCCAACCTCACGTTCACAGCAAAGTTCTTGTGGCTGCTTGTCCGTCACTGCTTCTCCCCCACAGCTGCTGACAACATCGTTACGTGGGATCGAGCAGTGTTGATGGCGGCGACGATAGACGGATTCGAGGTAGACTTCGCATGGCTTCTCCAGGAAGTCATGCACGAGAGGGCATTCATTGTCACTACCACCTACCCCTTCCCGTGCATGATCTTTGCCCTCTGCAGGTCCGCAGGTTTGCCCATATGGCACATAGATAAGCAGAAGACCCCGCAGGGCACCGTTGACGTCGTCCTCATCAGAGACGAGGCCAATGAGTTTGCCCCACGTAGAGGGCCCCGTCCAGAGCTGCCACCACTTGTTGATGATCTTGCTGATACGGTAGCCCAGGCCCGCACAGCTACACAGGCATCCACTGACACTACCACGGTCGAGTCTATCCAGGGTAGTAGCACAGCCCCGAGCTCCTCTCGCACAGCCCCTCTACCGACACTGGTCCCGCTGCAAGGGTCCAAAAACTAGAGGCACAAATGGCCACTCTTCTGCATCGTATCCAGCCGTGGATGCAGAAGTCGATTGCTGAGTTCGAAGAGCGCCTAGAGAGGAAAATGGTGCAGTTTACAGAGCGGAAGATCGCTGAGGTTAACCAGCGCCTGGACGCCTTCGAATTGAGAGTGCTAGCCCGACCAGCCCCTCAGGTGGATGTGGCTACTCTTCAGGCTGCAGTCGACAGTCTTCGTACAGACATCAACACGATTTTAGAGGCTAGGGTGCCGGAGTCTGAGGCCCCTCTTGTCGAGCCTGCTGAGGACACGGTGTTGGCGGCACTTTTTGCTACTTCTGAAATTCCACCACCTCCCCCTCGAGAGATTGCCAAGAGGCGTAGGGGTCGAGCAGAGGACGAGGCGCGAGCAAGGAAGAAGGAGCGCCGAGAGATGGAGGCTGCGCGGAGAGCCTCACTTGCTAACGAGGCGGCGCACCAGATGAGAGCGTCAGAGTTAGCGGCTGGGGCGTCTAGCTCCCGCACTGTAGATATCGCTGGAGGCACTACTGATGGTGCGGTTGTTGCTGAGGACACAACAGAGGGTGTCCAGATTGCAGAGGACGTGGGTTCCGGGGAACCGGACCCACCATCTTGCTGATCGACGGCGCTTTGCGCCACAGGTTTGCTTCACCTACCTCTCTAGTATTTAGATTTTTATGCATTGGGGACAATTGCATGCTTTTTTGTTGGGGGTGGGGTAAATGGATAGTGAGTGTTAGGGTGAAGTCTGAGTAGCCCAATTCACTATCCTCTTTTGGGGGTTTCTTGCCTGGGTTCTTTTTCCCCAAAAGACTGATTACTTTTTCTGTTGAACCGGCATGTTTATATCTTTTGTACATAGTTTAATTCTGGAGCATGATGGCTAAATTGATATCCTGAAAAACTTTAAAATAATGCATGACTAGGCATAGAAACTGATAATTGTGTTGCTCTAAGCATGAAATAGAGCTACACCATTGCATTACCCTAAGTCTTAAATTCGAACTAGGTGTCTGACAATCTGGTATAGTGATGAGATGTCAAGTGAGTGTGAGGAAAATTTGAATAGTCCACTATTGGTACTGAGCTAGAACTTGCCTTGTTAGTCCTGCTAAAAGTAAGCTGTAATAGACAATTAGGAAAGGATCATAGGCCCTTATTCAATATAGCCCATTTCTAGCCTAAATGAAAGAAACCAAATGAAATTTATCCTTCTTTGATCCAAATAATCTGAGCTTAAATTAGACCTTTATTTTTTATCCCAACTGATCTTTTCTGGGAACAATGTGTTAGCCCTGGTCCCTCCTAGGACATGTGCACCTCAGCTTATGCAAAAAGCATAAGTTGAGGGTGGCTAATGCAGTAAACAACCTTCGTTATGGCCCTGACCCAACTGTGGGTAATGTGTACCTTGACTCATTGCAAAGCCATGAGTTGAGGGTGGCTATTATGAAGAATGCTCTGGAAAGTGGGGTTGAAAGAACAAAAGAGAGAGAAAGAACAAAAGTAAAGTGACTCAAAA
>NC_028641.1:21261022-21284296 GCF_001406875.1 Solanum pennellii | reverse complement strand
ACTTTATGGGCCCTTTCGTGAGTTCTCATGGGATGAAGTACATTCTAGTAGAAGTTGATTATGTATCTAAATGGGTCGAAGCCATAGCCCTCGTAAGCAATGAAGGGAAGAGTGTCACTGCATTTTTGAAAAAGAATATATTCTCTCGTTTTGGCAGCCCAAGGGCCATTATTAGTGAGGGGGGCTCCCGCTTCTGCAACAGATTGTTCAAGGGGATATTGGAGAAATACAGGGTTCGCCATAACGTGTCCACTCCTTACCACCCTCAAACTAGTCGGCAAGTTGAAGTGTCAAATCGGGAGATCAAACAGATATTGTCCAAAACAGTGAACGCTAGTAGAACGGATTGGTCAAGGAGGCTTGATGATGCTCTTTGGGCCTACCGGACAGCATATAAGACTCCCATAGGTATGTCTCCATACCAACCTGTATATGGGAAATCTTGTCATCTTCCGGTTGAGTTAGAGCATAAAGCCATGTGGGCTATGAAGAAGTTAAAAATGGATCGGAGCGAAGCTGCAGAGCAACGGTTAAATAGGTTGAATGAACTTGATGAATTTCGCCTGAAAGCCTATGAAAGCTCAGCCCTATACAAAGAAAAGATGAAGAAGTACCATGACAACAAAATTGAAAAACGAGACTTTATGGTCGGGGATTTGGTGCTTTTATTCAATTCCTGATTGCGCTTGTTTCCAGGCAAACTCAAGTCCAAATGGACTGGTCCTTACACGGTTACCCAACTATTCCCTTTTGGAGCAGTTGAGATGGAAACTAAGGAGGGTGTGCGGTTCAAGGTGAATGGACAGCGCATAAAAATCTATTTCGGGCATGCTGAATCGGCGAATGAAGTGATAGAGGCATACCATCTTGATGAAGTGTGAGTAATCAAGAGTCCCCAGTGGTGCCGAGACATTAAATCAGGCGCTTGTTGGGAGGCAACCCAATACTTATCATCTTTTTAGTAATGGTAGCATTTTTCCATTCATGGGTTTTAAATTTGCAGGCACATCACCAGGAAATTCTGCAGAAAAATTACTCTGCAGCAGTCACTGACGGACACATCGACGGACCGTTCTGCCTGTGACGGACCGTCGTATGCATCCGTCGTACCAGGTACATTTTTCTGCTATTTTGAAATTAGGGCACACACGACGGAACCAACGATGGGTCTTCACAACTACGACAGACCGTCGTCGGGGAACCGTCGCGTGATTAATGAATTATACCCGACCCGACCCGGCTTGACCCTTTTTCAAAATCTGACCGTTTAAACCCCCCCCCCAACCCCTCATGTCACCCCATTCATTCATTATTCCTCTCATCTCCCCTCTCTTTTCAACTTCCAAATTTCCCCCACCGATCATTTCCCTCTCACAATTCTCCAAAGCCCTAAAGTGCTATCTACTAGTGGAAACTGCTGCTGTGAGTGTCTATCTTGCCACTGAGTACTTGTGCATTTGTTTTTCTCCATTTCTAAGGTATGTGTCTCTAATTTATACTCATTTATCTTGCATTTTTATTTATTAGTTAGTATTAGCTTAGTTCTTCGTCGTCTATTGTTTCCTTTATATGATTATGTCTAAACCTAGGCTCAAAATGTTCGAATTTGCCATGTTGACAACCCTAGACATAGGTGTTGTTGCATTACTAGCTTCCTAGGTTGTTGGGATAGACAAACATAGGTCCAAAACACTACAAGACCATATGGGTTCATCGGGGATGCATGGGGTACCCCCAATTCTGTCACTGTTATTCAGAACGAGAACCCGATGACGGACCGTCGTACCCACGACGGAACGTCGTAGGGTCCGTTCCAAATGCCCTAGCACCCTGTCCCAACGGGCTCATGTGACGGACCGTCGTCTTCACGACGGTTTGTCCTGCAAAACTGTTCCGGTTGTCAAAGACCCTGTTTCTAAGGGTCTCTCATTTTTTTCCAAGTGTTTCCTAGCGGACACATGCGACGGACCGTCGTCTTCACCACGGTCCGTCCTGCACAACCGTTCTGGTTGTCAGAGACGCTGTTTCTAAGGGTCTCTCACTTTTTTCTAAGTGTCCTTCAACGGACACATGTGACGGACCGTCATACCCACGACGGTCCGTCCTGCACGACCGTCATGATGGTCAGAGACCCCTCTGCTAAGGGTCTCCATATTTTTTTTAAGTGTCCTACGACGGACACCTACTATGGACCGTCGTACCTGTGACGGTCCGTCCTGCATATACCGTCATGCTAGTCAGATACTCTCCTTCAGGGTTCTTTGCATATACATAGACCAAGTAAAACACGACGGACCTCATGAAGGTCCGTCATAGCCACGACGAGCCGTCACCAGGCCCGTCTTGTTATACAGCTTCAATAGCAATGACACACTATTTTCAATATTTTAGTTCGTATGGTTTTGCTTGTCCTGTTTGCCACTACTCGTAATAATATTGACCCTTTACAGGTACTATCTACAATGGCACCCACGCAAGACCGCACCTACGCACGCGGGCGATCGAAGTCTGTCGCCCCATCGGCCCGCATGGTAATCGGCTCTGTTGATGAGCGTGACCCTGAGTACGTGCCCCCAGGCACTTCCGCCCCTTCCCGTGCTGCGCGTGCTCCCAGAGCCACACCCAAAAAGGTGGCGTCCGGCGTAGTCACTTCCTCCCAGTCTAATGATGAGCGCACAATGACCGGCACACCCTCTTGGTCAGCCACAAATGAGGAAGGAGCATCTGGCTCCTCAGGAGTATCCTGGTCCGAGGAAGCCTGGGGCTCTGCTGAGGTTCCCGCACCCGCCATCGCTGCAGCGTGGGCCTCGTCTGATGAGGCTGACAGTTCAGACTCTACATCCGGCTCACCAGCTCAGGTCCCCACTCCGGCCACTGACCAGCCCAACCGGTGGTGTGTCGACGGGCAATTTCAAGTTCACTCCGACGCCAAGTTCCTCACTGATAAAGGAGTAATGACTCGAACACTCACTTTAGAGCGGTGGGTACTTACAGGGAGCCTCCCATCGATGCCTGAGACCCACAATCTCTTCAGCAGGCATCGCTTGGAGTGGACAACACGTCCTTTGGTACGATACAGCGAAGAAATGGTCCGAGAGTTCTACGCATCCTACGTAGCGACTCTCCGATCCCAGATCGATACGCGGGCTGCCCCCGCTAAACAGGCCCCACTGGAGCAGGTCAGAGTCCGGGGCGTACAGGTTGACATTTCTTTGCCAGCCATCCGCCGGTTCCTATACGGCGAGAGTATTGATGCTTCTCGGACCCCCCTCACCGCTGAGTTCGACTACCGCTGGCAGATAGTCAAGGATGGCCAGTTCTTGCGCGAGCCCGCACTGAGAGAGACCACCAAGAGTTTGGATGGCCCTGCACCTGTCAGTAGATGGAGAGGGTGCCGATTGGGTGACTGAGCCGAAGGGGGCCATCAAGAAGGCCAACCTCACGTTCACAGCAAAGTTCTTGTGGCCGCTTGTCCGTCACTGCCTCTCCCCCACAGCTGCTGAAAACATCGTTACCTGGGAATGAGTAGTGTTGATGGCGGCGATGATAGCCAGATTCGATGTAGACTTCGCATGTCTTCTCCAGGCAGTCATGCACGAGAGGGCATTCAAGGTCACTACCACCTACCCCTTGCCGTGCATGATCTTTGCCCTTTGCGGGTCCGCAGGTGTGCCCATATGGCACATAGATCAGCTGAAGACCCCGCAGGGCACCGTTGACGTCGGCCTCATTAGAGACGAGGCCAATAAGTTGGCCCCACGTAGAGGGCCCCGTCCAGAGCTGCCACCACTTGCTGATGATCTTGCTGATACGGTAGCCTAGGCCCGCACAGCTACACAGGCATCCACTGACACTACCCCGGTTGAGTCTATCCCGGGTAGTAGCACAGCCCCGACCTCCTCTCACACAGCCCCTCTACTTACACTGGTCCCGCTTGCAAGGGTCCAAAAACTAGCGGCACAAATGGCCACTCTTCTGCATCATATCCAGCCGTGGATGCAGAAGTCGATTGCTGAGTCCGAAGAGCTCCTAGAGAGGAAAATGGTGCAGTTTACAGAGCGGAAGATCGCTGAGGTTTACCAGCGCCTGGACGCCTTCGAGTTGAGAGTGCTAGACCGACCAGCCCCTCCGGTGGATGTGGCGACTCTTCAGGCTGCAGTCGACAGTCTTCGTACAGACATCGACACGATCTTAGAGGCTAGGGTGCCCGAGTCTGAGGCCCCTCCTGTTGAGCCTGCTGAGGACACGGTGTTGGCGGCCCTTTTTGCTACTTCTGACATTCCACCACCTCCCCCTCGAGAGAGTGCCAAGAGGCGTAGGGGTCGAGCAGAGGACGAGGCGCGAGCAAGGAAGAAGGAGCGCCGAGAGATGGAGGCTGCGCGGAGAGCCTCACTTGCTGACGAGGCGGCGCACCAGATGAGAGAGTCAGAGTTAGCGGCTGGGGCGTCTAGCTCCCGCACTGTAGATATCGCTGGAGGCACTACTGATGGTGCGGTTGTTGCTGAGGACACAACTGAGGGTGTCCAGATTGCAGAGGACGTGGGTTCCGGGGAACCGGACCCACCATCTTGCTGATCGACGGCGCTTTGCACCACAGGGTTGCTTCACCTACCACTCTAGTATTTATATTTTTATGCATTGGGGACAATTGCATGCTTTTTTGTTGGGGGTGGGATAAATGGATAGTGAGTGTTAGGGTGAAGTCTGAGTAGCCCAATTCACTATCCTCTTTTGGGGTTTTCTTGCCTGTGTTCTTTTTCCCCAAAAGACTGATTACTTATTCTGTTGAACCGGCATGTTTATATCTTTTGAACATAGTTTAATTCTGGAGCATGATGGCTAAAATGATATCCTGAAAAACTTGAAAATAATGCATGACTAGGCATAGTAACTGATAATTATGTGGCTCTAAGCATGAAATAGAGTTACACCATTGCATTACCCTAAGTCTTAAATTCGAACTAGGTGTATGACAATCTGGTATAGTGATGAGATGTCAAGTGAGTGTGAGGAAAAATTGAATAGTCCACTATTGGTACTGAGCTAGAACTTGCCTGGTTAGTCCTGCTAAAAGTAAGTTGTAATAGACAATTAGGAAAGGATCATAGGCCCATATTCAATATAGCCCATTTCTAGCCTAAATGAAAGAAACCAAATGAAATTTATCCTTCTTTGATCCAAATAATCTGAGCTTAAATTAGACCTTTCTTTTTTACCCCAACTGATCTTTTATGGGAACAATGTGTTGGCCCTGGTCCCTCCTTGGACATGTGCACCTCACCTTATGCCAAAAGCATAAGTTGAGGGTGGCTAATGCAGTAAACAACATTCGTTATGGCCCTTACCCAACTGTGGGTATTGTGTACCATGACTCATGGCAAAGCCATGAGTTGAGGGTGGCTATTATGAAGAATGCTCTGGAAAGTGGGGTTTGAAAGAACATAAGAGAGAGAAAGAACAAAAGTAAAGTGACTCAAAACTAGTTGAAAGAAAAGTAAAGAAAAAGAAAAATATAAAAGAAATACAAGCAAGAAAAGAAGAGAGTCATTGACACAAATGAAGAAAGAGAGAAAATAGCAAGGTGAAAGAATATGAGAAACTGGGCGAGATAAAATGATAGAAAAGGGAAGGTTTAGCCGATATGTCAAGGAGGGCAAAAAGTCACTAAAGTATACCTAAAAATATACCCTACCTGACCCTGAGCCTATGTTACAAGCTAAAAAAGTCCTATCGTGATCCTAAGGGTTGTATAGCGAACTTAAGGCAGTGAAAATAAGGGCAAGCTTATGGCAATAGGTATGAATGAGTGTGACTTTGTTCTGAGAGCGAGTGTTGAAAAGTAATCCTTATACTCAAACTGAAATCATTGTGTGAAAAATGAGGATTTTGTTCTAAAGTGAGGACATTAGTTGCAATACCGGAATTGTTAGCACCTCGGTGAGAAATTGAAGAGGATAGGTGTTAATGCATGGTGAGCATGTGTCATGTTCTGATCCCACAAAATTCAAGCCTAATAGTGATAGCATAAATACATTTGATGAGATTAATCGGGATTGATAGCCAAATGATTGCAAAGGATAAAACATGGATACTATTGTACAAGGATTGTGTAGTGAGTCATAGTGCGTCGCTTGAGGACAAACAACGAATTTAAGTTGAGGGTGTTGATATACCATGGTTTCACGGTATAATTAATACTTTTTAATTAAGTTTAGTGTGTCCGAAAGCCTTTTTGTGCTAATTTTGATACAAGTTTCTCTTTGTTTGGCAGGAAATCTGTCCAAAGCTGAATGCGGAGATTTTGAGCGAAAAAATGCAGAAGAGACCACCTATGGAGCTTATGACGGTCCGTCGTGCCTGTGACGGTCCGTAGGTGGCAGCGTAGTGCAGCTGCCGAAGGAAGATGGGGAAGTCTGACCAAGTGTGGGATTACGAAGCTTGTTATGTTCCGTCATGGCTATGACCGTCCGTCCTGCAGGTTCGTCGTGAAGTTCAGAAAAGTGATCCTAGTACCCAGAATCCAAGAGTTGAAGTGTTTTGGAACGAAGACCCTCGACGGACCGTTGTGCCAATGACGGTCTGTCATACTTGTCGTCGAGGGGAATGAAGAGAGAAGCAGAAGAAATTGCACAAGTATGGGACAACGAAGTCCACGACGGTCCGTCGCGAGGTCCGTTGACCCAGCCGCGTTATGGCAGATTTCCAGCAATTAGAATTCTTGTTTAATTAGGTTTTTGTTTTTTTATAAATAGTTCGAAAAACCTCATTTTTGAGGTTAGACACCTGATAGTTAGACTCTTAGATTGTTAAAACTCCGTATTGGTAAACATTGTATTGTGAGATTCTTGATAATCATTAGACTTTTCGTGATATTATTGATTAATTTTGAGAATTCTTGCAAGTGATTTTTGGTGATTAATCAAGCAACCTTTTTGATTTTATTCTTTCTCATTGAAGTATGTATATGAATTCTTATTTAATATATTTGAATATTGTGTTTATGGCTATGAGTAACTAAACTCCATAACTAGGGTTGTGGGAACTATAGGCAAATAATGAGATAAACCCTAGCTAAAATAACAATTCTAGGATAGTGTCTTGCATGTATTAATAATTCTTTCGCTTAGAAGTCTTTTTAACGGATGATCAACGTTATAACTCGCCTTAATGCTACTTGCCGGACCAAGGAGGTAGATAATAGGAAATGAATTATTAACATAGATTTAGTGTATACTATCGAATAGTATAGTATTGATTGGTACGAGGTAATAACTGAGTCAAATATCGAATGCGATGCTTAGTATGAGGTAAAGATAAGGGTTAGAAAGCAACACACGTAGCCGGACCAAGGTGCGGAGTGAGATTTTGTAGATACCGGACAAAGGATTTAGAAATACATAACTTATCACTTTGCATGCAAGATACTAGGAAAGAATTGTTATAGTTAGAATTATCAAGTTATGAACCTGTGGGGAACACGTAAACCCTAGTTACTTTGATTAATTGATTAAAATCCAACTGTCAAAACTGTTAAGTGTCTCTTTACATTTCTTTAGTTATTTTTACTCATATAGAAATATAAACCCCCCTTTTTATGTTTTTACTTTCTAAGGAAGTCATCAACCGAACAATAGTAATAACAGGTTGAAGTTAAGTCTAGACTATTTTCCTCGTGGGAACGATCCCAACCTCACTAGTTGGGTTATATACTTGACACGACCGCTTTACTTCTTATTTGAGAAGTAAGTTTGAGCGTATCAAATTTTGGCGCCGATGCGCCTATCATTATTTCTCCGGATTGGAACAGTCCATTTGAGATGATGTGCGACGCTAGTGGGGTGGTTCTTGGTGTAGTACTTGGACAGAGGAAAAACAAAATCCTTCACCCCATCTACTATGCTAGTAAAGCCCTAAATGAAGCTCAGAAGAACTACACAATGACCGAGCAAGAACTCCTTGCAGTAGTTTTTGCTTTTGAGAAATTTCGCTCCTATTTGCTAGGTACTAGAGTTATAGTGCATACTGACCACTCAGCATTGAGATATTTGATGGCAAAGAAGGATGCGAAACCTAGGCTGATTCGTTGGGTATTACTGCTACAAGAATTTGACTTTGAAGTGATGGATAGAAAAGGAACCGAAAATCAAGTTGCTGATCACTTGTCTCGTCTAGAGGATGAAGCTATGAGAGATCTAGGGGATAAGACTGACATTGATGATACTTTCCCCGATGAACATGTATTGGCTGCTTCACAAGACTTGATCCCATGATCCGCAGATTTTGCGAACTATCTGGCTAGTGATATTGTTCCACCAGACTTGTCCTTTCATCAAAGAAACAAGTTCATGTATGATGTGAAGAAGTTCTTTTGGGATGAACCATACTAGTATAGGAGTTGTGCCAACGGGATTATTCGGCGTTGTGTGCCAGAATGTGAGATGTTGAGTGTGTTGGAGGCATGCCATTCCTCACCCGTTGGTGGACATCACAGTGGTATCCGAACCGCTCATAAGATATTAGAATGTGGTTACTATTGGCCAACTCTTCATCAAGATGCTCATGGGTTTGCTAAAGAATGTGACAGATGCCAAAGAGATGGCAGTATTTCAAGAAAGCAAGAGCTCCCTCTAAACCCCATTCTTGTGATTGAGTTATTTGATTTTTGGGGTATTGACTTTATGGGCCCTTTCGTGAGTTCTCATGGGATTAATTACATTCTAGTAGCAGTTGTTTATGTATATAAATGGGTCGAAGCCATAGCCCTCGTAGGCAATGAAGGGAAGAGTGTCACTGCATTTTTGAAAAAGAATATATTCTCTCGTTTCGGCACTCCAAGGGCCATTATTAGTGATGGGGGCTCCCACTTCTGCAACAGATTGTTCAAGGGGTTATTGGAGAAATACGGGGTTCGCCATAACGTGGCCACTCCTTACCACCCTCAAACTAGTGGGAAATTTTAAGTGTCGAATCGGGAGATCAAACAGATATTGTCCAAAACAGTGAACGCTAGTAGAATGGATTGGTCAAGGAGGCTTGATGATGCTCTTTGGGCCTACCGGACAGCATATAAGACTCCCATAGGTATGTCTCCATACCAACTTGTATATGGGAAAGCTTGTCATCTTCCGGTTGAGTTAGAGCATAAAGCCATGTGGGCTATGAAGAAGTTAAAAATGGATTGAAGCGAAGCTGCAGAGCAACGGTTAAATGGGTTGAATGAACTTGATGAATTTCGCCTGAAAGCCTATGAAAGCTCAGCCCTATACAATGAAAAGATGAAGAAGTACCATGACAACAAAATTGAAAAACGAGACTTTATGGTCGGGGATTTGGTGCTTATATTCAATTCCAAATTCCGCTTGTTTCCAGGCAAACTCAAGTCCAAATGGACTGGTCCTTACACGGTTACCCAACTATTCCCTCATGGAGCAGTTGAGTTGGAAACTAAGGAGGGTGTGCGGTTCAAGGTGAATGGAAAGCGCATAAAATCTATTTCGGGCATGCTGAATCGGCGAATGAAGTGATAGAGGCATACAAACTTGATGAAGTCTGAGTAATCAAGTGTCCCCGGTCGTGCCGCGACATTAAATCAGGCGCTTGTTGGGAGGCAACCCAATACTAATCATCTTTTTAGTAATGGTAGCATTTTTCCATTAATGGGTTTTAAATTTACAGGCACATCACCAGGAAATTCTGCGGAAAAATTACTCTGCAGCAGTCACTCACGGACACATCGACGGACCGTTGTGCCTGTGACGGACCGTCGTATGCATCCGTCGTGTCAGGTACGTTTTTCTGCTATTTTGAAATTAAGGCACACACGAAGGAACCAACGATGGGTCGTCACAACTGCGACGGACCGTCGTCGGGGAACCGTCGCGTGATTAATGAATTATACCCGACCGACCCAGCTGGACCCTTTTTCAAAATCTGACCGTTTAAACCCCCCCCCCAACCCTTCATGTTACCCCATTCATTCATTATTCCTCTCATCTCCCTTCTCTTTTCAAGTTCCACATTTCCCCCACCGATCATTGCCCTCTCACAATTCTCCGAAGCCCTAAAGTGTTATCTACTAGTGGAAACTGCTGCTGTGAGTGTCTATCTTGCCACTGAGTACTTGTGCATTTGTTTTTCTCCATTTCTAAGGTATGTGTCTCTAATTTATACTCATTTATCTTGCATTTTTATTTATTAGTTAGTATTAGCTTAGTTCTTCGTCGTCTATTGTTTCCTCTATATGATTATGTCTAAACCTAGGCTCAAAATGTTCGAATTTGCCATGTTGACAACCCTAGACATAGGTGTTGTTGCATTACTAGCTTCCTAGGTTGTTGGGATAGACAATCATAGGTCCAAAACACTACAAGACCATGTGGGTTCATCGGGGATGCATGGGGTAGCCCCAGTTCTGTCACTGTTATTCAGAACGAGACCCCGTTGATGGACCGTCATACCCACGACGGAACATCGTAGGGTCCGTTCAAAATGCCCTAGCACCCTGTCCCAACGGACTCATGTGACAAACCGTCGTCTTCACGACGGTCCGTCCTGCACAACCGTTCCGGTTGTCAGAGACCTTGTTTCTAAGGTTCTCTCATTTTTTCCCAAGTGTTTCCCAACGGACACATGCGACGGACCGTCGTCTTCACGACGGTCCGTCCTACACAACCGTTCTGGTTGTCAGAGACCCTGTTTCTAAGGGTCTCTCACTTTTTTCTAAGTGTCCTTCAACGGACACATGTGACGGACCGTCATACCCACGACGGTCCGTCCTGCACGACCGTCATGATGGTCAGAGACCCTCTGCTAAGGGTCTCCATATTTTTTTTAAGTGTCCTATGACGGACACCTACGAAGGACCGTCGTACCTGTGACGGTCCGTCCTTCATATACCGTCATGCTAGTCAGAGACTCTCGTTCAGGGTTCTTTATATATACATAGACCAAGTAAAACATGACGGACCTCATGACGGTCCGTCATAGCCACGACGAGCCGTCACCAGGCCCGTCGTGTGATACAGTTTCAATAGCAATGACACACTATTTTCAATGTTTTAGTTCGTATGGTTTTGCTTGTCTTGTTTGCCACTACTCGTACTAATATTGACCCTTTACAGGTAGTATCTATTATGGCACCCAAGCAAGACCGCACCTACGCACGTGGGCGATCGAAGTCTGTCGCCCCGTCGGCCCGCATGGTCATCGGCTCTTATGATGAGAGTGACCCTGAGTACGTGCCCCCAGGCACTTCCGCCCCTTCCCGTGCTGCGCGTGCTCCCACAGCCACACCCAAAAAGGTGGCGTCTGGCGTAGTCACTTCCTCCCAGTTTGATGAGGAGCGCACACTGACCGGCACACCCTTTGGGTCAGCCACAAATGAGGAAGGAGCGTCTGGCTCCTTAGGAGTATCCTGGTCCGAGGAAGCCTCTGGCTCTGCTGAGGTTCCGGCACCCGCCACCGCTGCAGCGTCGGCCTCGTCTGATGAGGCTGACAGTTCAGACTCTATATCCGGCTCACCAGATCAGGTCCCCACTCCAGCCACTGACCAGCCCAACCAGTGGTGTGTCGACGGGCAGTTACAAGTTAACTCCGACGCCAACTTCCTCACTAATAAAGGAGTAATGACTCGAACACTCACTTTGGAGCGGCGGGTACTTACAGGGAGCCTCCCATCGATGCCTGAGATCCACAATCTCTTCACCAGGCATCGCTTGGAGTTGACAGCACGTCCTTTGGGACGATACAGCGAAGAAATGGTCCGAGAGTTCTACGCATCCTACGTAGCGACTCTCCGATCCCAGATCGATAGGCGGGCTGCCCCCGCTAAACAGGCTCCACTGGAGCAGGTCCGAGTCCGGGGCGTACAGGTTGACATTTCCTTGCCAGCCATTTGCCGGTTCCTATACGGCGAGAGTATTGATGCTTCTCGGACCCCCCTCACCGCTAAGTTCGACTACCGCTGGCAGATAGTCAAGGATGGCAATTTCTTGAGAGACCACCAAGAGGTGGATGGCCCTGCACCTGTCAGTAGATGGAGAGGGTGCCAATTGGGTGACTGAGCCGAAGGGGGCCATCAAGAAGGCCAACCTCACGTTCACAGCAAAGTTCTTGTGGCTGCTTGTCCGTCACTGCCTCTCCCCCAGAGCTGCTGACAACATCGTTACCTGGGATCGAGCAGTGTTGATGGCGGCGATGATAGCCGGATTCGAGGTAGACTTCGCATGGCTTCTCCAGGCAGTCATGCACGAGAGGGCATTCAAGGGCACTACCACCTACCCCTTCCCGTGCATGATCTTTGCCCTTTGCAGGTCCGTAGGTGTGCCCATATGGCACATAGATCAGCTGAAGACCCCGCAGGGCACCGTTGACGTCGGCCTCATCAGAGACGAGGCCAATGAGTTGGCCCCACGTAGAAGGCCCCGTCCAGAGCTGCCACCACTTGCTGATGATCTCGCTGATAAGGTAGCCCAGTTCCGCACAGCTACACAGGCATCCACTGACACTACCCCGGTCGAGTCTATCCCGGGTAGTATCACACCCCCGAGCTCCTCTCGCACAGCCCCTCTACCGACACTGGTCCCGCTTGCAAGGGTCCAAAAACTAGAGGCACAAATGGCCACTCTTCTGCATCATATCCAGCCGTAGATGCAGAAGTCGATTGCTGAGTCCGAAGAGAGCCTAGAGAGGAAAATGGTGCAGTTTACAGAGCGGAAGATCGCTGAGGTTAACCAGCGCCTGCACGCCTTCGAGTTTAGAGTGCTAGCCCTACCAGCCCCTCCGGTGGATGTGGCGACTCTTGCGATAGTCTTCGTACAGACATCGACACGATCTTAGAGGCTAGGGTGCCGGAGTCTGAGGCCCCTCCTGTTGAGCCTGCTGAGGACACGGTGTTGGCGGCCCTTTTTGCTACTTCTGACATTCCACCACCTCCCACTCGAGAGAGTGCCAAGAGGCGTAGGGGTCGAGCAGGGGACGAGGCGCGAGCAAGGAAGTAGGAGCACCGAGAGATGGAGGCTGCGCGGAGAGCCTCACTTGCTGACGAGGTGGCGCACCTGATGAGAGCGTCAGAGTTAGCGGCTGGGGCGTCTAGCTCCCGCACTGTAGATATCGCTGGAGGCACTACTGATGGTGCGGTTGTTGCTGAGGACACCACTGAGGGTGTCCAGATTGCAGAGGACGTGGGTTCCGGGGAACCGGACACACCATCTTGCTGATCGACGGCGCTTTGCGCCACAGGTTTGCTTCACCTACCACTCTAGTATTTAGATGTTTATGCATTGGGGACAATTGCATGCTTTTTTGTTGGGGGTGGGGTAAATGGATAGTGAGTGTTAGGGTGAAGTCTGAGTAGCCCAATTCACTATCGTCTTTTGGGGTTTTCTTGCCTGTGTTCTTTTTCCCCAAAAGACTGATTACTCTTTATGTTGAACCGGCATGTTTATATCTTTTGTACATAGTTTAATTCTGGAGCATGATGGCTAAAATGATATCCTGAAAAACTGCAAAATAATGCATGACTAGGCATAGTAAGTGATAATTGTGTGGCTCTAAGCATGAAAAAGAGTTACACCATTGCATTACCCTAAGTCTTAAATTCGAACTAGGTGTCTGACAATCTGGTATAGTGATGAGATGTCAAGTGAGTGTGAGGAAAATTTGAATAGTCCACTATTGGTACTGAGCTAGAACTTGCCTGGTTAGTCCTACTAAAAGTAAGCTGTAATAGATAATTAGGAAAGGATCATAGGCCCTTATTCAATATAGACCATTTCTAGCCTAAATGAAAGAAACCAAATGAAATTTATCCTTCTTTGATCCAAATAATCTGAGCTTAAATTAGACCTTTATTTTTTACCCCAACTGATCTTTTCTGGGAACAATGTCTTGGCCCTGGTCACTCCTTGGACATGTACACCTCAGCTTATGCCAAAAGCATAAGTTGAGGGTGGCTAATGCAGTAAACAACCTTCGTTATGGCCCTGACCCAACTGTGGGTATTGTGTACCTTGATTCATGGCAAAGCCATGAGTTGAGGGTGGCTATTATGAAGAATGCTCTGGAAAGTGGGGTTGAAAGAACAAAAGAGAGAGAAAGAACAAAAGTAAAGTGACTCAAACTAGTTGAAAGAAAAGTAAAGAAAAAGAAAAATATAAAAGAAATACAAGCAAGAAAAGAAGAGAGTCACTGACACAAATGAAGAAAGAAGAGAAAATAGCAAGGTGAAAGAATATGAGAAACAGGGCGAGATAAAATGATAGAAAAGGGAAGGTTTAGCCGATATGTCAAGAAGGGCAAAAAGTCACTAAAGTATACCTAAATATACCCTACCTTACCCTGAGCCTATTTTACAAGCTAAAAAAGTCCTATCGTGATCCTAAGGGTTGTATAGTGAACTTAAGGCAGTGAAAATAAGGGCAAGCTTATGGCAATAGGTATGAATGAGTGTGACTTTGTTCTGAGAGCTAGTGTTGAAAAGTAATCCTTATACTCAAACTGAAATCATTGTGTGAAATATGAGGATTTTGTTCTAAAGTGAGGACATTAGTTGCAATACCGGAATTGTTAGCACCTCGGTGAGAAATTGAAGAGGATAGGTGTTAATGCATGGTGAGTCTGTGTCATGTTCTCATCCCACAAAATTCAAGCCTAATAGTGATAGCATAGATTTGATTAGATTAATCGGGATTGATAGCCAAATGATTGCAAAGGATAAAACATGGATACTATTGTACAAGGATTGTGTAGTGAGTCATAGTGCGCCGCTTGAGGACAAACAAAGAATTTAAGTTGAGGGTGTTGATATACCGTAGTTTCACGGTATAATTAATAATTTTTCCTTAAGTTTAGTGTGTCCGAAAGCCTTTTTGTGCTAATTTTGATATAAGTTTCTCTTTGTTTTGCAGGAAATCTGTCCAAAGCTGAATGCGGAGATTTTGAGCGAAAAATGAAGAAGAGACCACCTACGGAACTTATGACGGTCCGTCGTGCCTGTGACGGTCCGTAGGTTGCGGCGTAGTGCAGCTGCCAAAGGAAGATGGGGAAGTCTGACCAAGTGTGGGATTACGAAGCTTGTGACGTTACGTCATGGCTATGACGGTCCGTCTTGCAGGTTCGTCGTGAAGTTCAGAGAAGTGATCCCAGTACCCAGATACCAAGAGTTGAAGTGTTTTGGAACGAAGACCCTCGACGAACCGTTGTGCCTATGACGGTCCGTCATACTTCCCGTCGAGGGGAATGAAGAGAGCAGTAGAAGAAATTGCACAAGTATGGGACGACGGAGTACACGACAGTCCGTTGTGACCACGACGGTCCGTCGCGAGGTCCGTCGACCCAGCCGCGTTTTCGCAGATTTCCAGCAATTAGAATTCTTGTTTATTTAGGTTTTTGTTTTTTTATAAATAGTTCGAAAAACCTCATTTTTGAGGTTGACACCTGATAGTTAGACTCTTAGATTGTAAAAAGTCCGTATTGGTAAACATTGTATTGTGAGATTCTTGATAATCATTAGACTTTTCGTGAGATTATTGATTAATTTGAGAATTCTTGCAAGTGATTTTTGGTGATTAATCAAGCAACCTTTTGGATTTTATTCTTTCTCATTGAAGTAAGTATTTGAATTCTTATTTAATATATTTGAATATTGTGTTTATGGCTATGAGTAACTAAACTCCATAACTAGGGTTGTGGGAACTATAGGCAAATAATGAGATAAACCCTAGCTAAAATAACAATTCTAGGATAGTGTGTTGCATGTATTAATAATTCTTTCGCATAGAAGTCTTTTTAACGGATGATCAACGTTATAACTCGCCTTAATTCTACTTGCCGGACCAAGGAGGTAGATAATAGGAAAAGAATTATTAACATAGATTTAGTGTATACTATCTAATAGGCTAGTATTGATTGGTACGAGGTAATAACTGAGTCAAATATCGAATACGATGCTTAATATGAGGTAAAGATAAGGGTTAGGAAAGCAACACACGTAGCCGGACCAAGGTGCGGAGTGAGATTTTCTAGATGCCGGACCAAGGATTTAGAAATACATAACTTATCACTTTGCATGCAAGATACTAGGAAAGAATCGTTATAGTTAGAATTATCAAGTTATGAACCTGTGGGGAACACGTAAACCCTAGTTACTTTGATTAACTGATTAAAATCCAACTTTCAAACCCATTAAGTGTCTCTTTTAACTTCGTTAGTTATTTTTACTCATTTAGAAATATAAACCCCCCTTTTTATGTTTTTACTTTCCAAGGAAGTCATCAACCGAACACTAGTAATAACAGGTTGAAGTTAAGTGTAGACTATTTTCCTCGTGGGAACGATCCCAACCTCACTAGTTGGGTTATTTACTTGACACGACCGCTTTACTTCTTATTTGAGAAGTAAGTTTGAGCGTATCACGCATAGCTAAGGAACTTCAAAATCTTGTTTCTGTAACTTAATTTGAGGCTGTGAGGTTTGTGAAAAGCCCGCGTCACAAAGAAACTTTTTGCCTTCTAAATGTAGGGTGCTCTACGCGCAAGCACCTCCATAAATCATTTTACAAGTACCCTCCTCAAGGACCCCTAGGTTTGCCCTTTGGGGTCTTAACTACATGTTTTCATCTCTAATACATTATTTTACCTATTTAATGTAGTTTTACAAGTTTTACCCTTCATACGATACTCCCAAATCTTCACAAGACCTAAAGAAATCTATTAGTTCAATTTCACTAGTTACCAGACGTCATGGTCGTTACTTGACATTCTCGGTATAATACTTCTAAATAAAGTTAACTACATCAGTTTATGTCCATAAAAACCATTTTTAATTATTATTCATTAGGTTAGTCTCTAGCCTAGGTAATTAGATTAGTGAGGTATAACAAATTTATCACCTCCGAGTGAAATTCGTTTCACCTCAACTTTAAGAACCTTAGAATATTTTATAACATGTTACTCATCAAATTCAGAAGAGAAAAACTTGCTCATTTTTAATGGAATTCCAGACACACACTTCTCTTTGATAAGTGATAAGAAATTTATTTCTATGTTGGGTAGTGTATGGGATTTTAAGCATATCTTGTTCGATTAAACATGGTTTATAGTGAATAAATATGATTCGGAAAGCTAATTCATGTATATACAACTCTTATATTTATGTGAAACTCTAAATGAGCTATTTTGGATTCGATATATAGGACGCGATATAGGACAAGTTTTGTCGAGATTTTAAAGTTAGAAATCATGTATGGACAATTGTTAACGCATTGAATATATGTTTTTGTACAAAATGTATTTGGCGGTGATTCTTTTTCATTTGAAACCTTAAGAGATGCACCTACATCTATTATGAAGGTTATAAAGTTAATTTTTAATGTTTTCGTTTCTAAATCTATGTTGTGACAGGAGGTATTAGGGTTGCCAAAATCACTGTTCTTGGAGAAAAAACGTATTTGTACATGCTAACCTTACTTGTGATGATAATCCTATTTTACTTTGAAATTATTGATATACTAGTAATTAAATTAGGTATTTAATTGCATTCTTAGGTTGTATATACTCGTGGACAAGTTGAGGACCTTGATACATTGTTTGGTCTACGGTTTGTACTCACGAAGTTGTGTTGGACTATTTCCATGCTAAAGCATTGATGTTTGTGTATAAACATGTATTTTTACTCTTTTTACATACAGTCATTCTGAAACTTTATCTTGGAACCTTTGTTTTCTTTTGTCACTTTTCATTGTCATGTTGGTATCCTTTATGACATTAAAGACAGTTGTGTAAATAGACCACTTGTACGGATTGTGTGATCACTTGGCACTCTTGCTGGGATCTAGTCCTTCTTGTGGCTGTGACTTTGTTAGTATTGATTGATTCAGATCAATTTCCATCTTCTCTCTAGATTTTTAGTTCCTCTTACGAATGGAATTGTCCATTTTAAGTACGAATTAAAAAGCCATTTAAATATGACTCTTGGTTCTCTTGATTTTTGGGATTTGACCCTTGTTGATATAGGGCGTCGAACCTTCTTCATACCTTATCGTGCTTGGTGTGACGACATGATGTATATATATTGGGAGAGACTTGTTATTGAGTCTCTTAGAAAATGGTGCTATGAATGTTCTTGACATTTGGATCTTCAAATATTGAACTCGATACTTTTATTATAATGTTTAATTTATTTATTTATTATGCTTCAATTTTATTTTCCTTGATTGGAGAAAGGTATGTTGATGAATCTGAGAAACCCGAACCTATTGTTTTTACAGCATTAAGCTATATGTTTAGCGATAGTTGTTTCTATCGTAATGAATGTTCGAGGTGATGCATGATGTAGGCCATTGAGATGAAGATTTTGAGATCATTAAGGAACCTCACATTTGCATATAGGCATCTATATTTTGTAAAAAACTTGGGACTTGTACATGACGTATATGTTGTCTATTTACATGAAATTTTGAGTGATGATTTGATCATGTCACCGTGGGTTGTATCATATGTATGACGGTATGTTTTGATCTTTTTGGGATGTGTAGACCCAAGTCTTGTAATATACTAAATTTACTTTTTGCTCAAATGTTTATGTGAATCAAGATCTGAATAATTTTGGCACTCGGCAGTTGGAAATTTTCTATTTATATCGTTTTAAGTGTGAGAATAAGATATCCATGAAAATCTCATAAGTTATTTGTTTAGGTTACTATGAACAGGTTCTTCCGGCCATATGTTAATATTCTGCGAAATACCAATTTGACATCAGATTAATGTGTAAATGGGTAGGCTTATCTTCCTAAACTTCTTTTTGTTAAACTAATTCCTCTACGAAATAACAAACATTAGAAAATAATGTGAACACCGAATTCATTTTTGTTTTGTCCATTCATTTTATAAATAGGTTTTCTCTCACATTGCGAGTGATTACTGATTGACGATTTCTCATAGAATCTTAACATTCCTTATCTAAACAAGGGCATACAACGACTAAATTTTCTCTTTAGAACACCACTGTTTGGGTTATGTTGTATTCCAATTCTTGGTACATAAATCTTCGAGTAACTGTAGACTTTGAGTATTGAATAGAGTCTTTAACACCAGCCCATTGTTTAACTATTTGAGAATTACTTGAATCATTGGTCTTGAAATTTTCTAATTTTAGATAAAGCCATTTGGATTTTTTTACAGTTGCTAGTTTCTTAAGGGGCGTATTAACAGATATGGTTTAAAGTATGATGCAACACAAAATACTTGCTTGTATGACTGTGATCATATTTTCATTTAGCATGATGGATGAATAACTCGTAAATATAGCTGTATTGTTTCTATATAGATTTAGGAATCCATAAAAATTTATATATGTATGCAGTGCAATAATAGTTTGTTCTTTTCCCCCCATAAATTTATTATTTTATGCATTTTAGGTGGGACAGTTTTGGAGACAATATACTTGATTAATTAAGAATATTTAATTGTGGCGGTGTTACTCATATTTTTGAATTGTAGGAAATTTTGTTTCAACTAAAAACTATTGTGTTCTTGTGTACCACTAAATTCATATTGTACTCTAAAAAAGGTTCCTATCATGGAATTGCAGCAAATGTGAATTGTACTAATATAACTTTTTTTCAACAGAATGAATTGAAAAATATGTGTTTAGTAAGTAACGAGTGGTATGATTTATAATGATTCAATCTGGATTGCATGACGTAAATTTCCTATTGCACAGATGGAAAAAATCAAGTTTGTATGAATTCTAAAGGCTATCACTGAGAAAAAATAATAATGACTTCTTTGAACAAATTCAATCAGATAAACTAAACTAAGAAGCATATTGGCTCTAGCATATATTGAAATAATATGGTGTTGATCATGTAGCTAAATATATTGAAATAATATGGTGTTGATCTTTTATATGTGTGAATATATAGAAGGATAATAAGTTGAATGTAAGGTATATATTGAAATATCTAAAGTTGTGAGTTTTGATTCTTCATGCTTATACATTTGATACCATAATCTGGGCAGGTGACTTTGTTCTGTTACTTGATCTTGTTTATCAGTTTTTTTTTTTTTACTTTTTTCTTAATCCAATCTATAATGGTAATAGTAAATTGCAATTTTATCTTTATCCATCAGTTTATTGTAATTAATGTAACATATAAGAATTTGTATGATATGTAGGATAAGTTATTTGTTCCATATGAATTCATATTGAATTTACATCATTTTCATTAGATAAATTACACTAATGTTCCGATTCACTTGTTTTATCCACTTAAATGAATTGAAAACTATATTCCTAGGAGTTGCACTCAAGTGTGCTGTAAAAGACATGATTTGATGTCTTTATTGCACCAATAATGCCCCTAAAACTTCTATATAGGATAGCATGCGTGGTGTTTATTATGTGCATCTTGAAAAACATCCTAAGATGGCACTTTATCCTAGAGTTTGACACACGAAAAATAACTCTTTGGTTTGCGCAAAAATTAACCGAGATCAGTGTCGCAAACACTTTCTGAGTGCATATTAACACTATGGCTGTTAGAGATACTTTGATTGTTTTTGGTGGTTTTCAAGAGGAGCTTATCTGTATGGTCGGATGTAATATTTATTGAGTTGAAGTTTACATTTCATTGATTAATTCTTAGTAATAAAATATTAACTTGTGCAATATCTAAACAAACTTAGAGTTACACTCTGTACAACAATAAGTATTGAAGACTTAATTTATGTTGTGGATATTTGTTATTCACTGTTGCAAGTCCCTGAAATTTTTCTTTGATGTTTTTCTTGAATTCAATGGATATTTAGTAGTGCTTATATTTGTTCTTTTTAGCAGTTTGATGAGGGTAGTAACTACTATTATGGATAAGAAAGTTGGGATTTTTTTTATATGGAAAGATCTGCTTGCACCAATCGTTATCATTCCCTTAGTTTGTGAGTAGCTTAATCTAATTGTTACTTTGAAGTTTCATAGGTTTTTTGTTTGCTTGTTGGTTCTGTACACTTGATTTTTTTGTTTCATTGCAGATCTCCTTTTGTTAGCCCCAATGGTAAATTACTTGTAATCCTTGGTTATATTCCAGAATATCTTTTTGTATATGCTCAAAGTAGAAAGGTTAGTGTCATTTGTATATCTATAATTATCATTTATGTATACTTGAAAAAAATAATTAATCAAATTTTGGCCGATCTCCATATTTCTGTTGGGTAATGTGTGTATTGTTTGGATGTTTTGATGTTTGGTGATTTAAGTATTGAAGTCCTTGTATAGACTATACAAGGTTGGTTATAATCTTTGGTTAGACTTTTAGAGAATGTATCACAATACATAATACATGAATTTTACATTTAGGATTGTGCAAATGATGCTATGACATTTATGTCATGATTGTACGACAGCTGGGATGTAAATAATTTCTTTTATAATATATACACAAGTTATATTTATATTATTTTATTCATTCTGTTCTAAATAATGAAAGTCTTGTAATAACTTTAAGATATAAGACAAAGAAAATTGTAAATTAGTTAGGGACCATAGTTTATAGTCTGTACAACACAATATTAGGAAATATATTTTAGAACCAGAAGAATCTCGCCCATAAATGTCTATAGGTATCAAAAACGCATGCTAATATTCTTTTATTCGTGATCAGAAAATGGTCATCAAAAAAGTTATGGGGATCAGATTATTGTCGGTCGGCAAATGGATTTAGGGAGTAGTACAAAAATCATGTCACTAATGACTTTTAGCAAAACAGCCAATAAGGATGGGTGACTACCATATGTTTCTAGTCGCTAATGACTTTTGTGAACCAGAATTAGAGTTTTCACAATCAGATTTCCCTTCGTTAAAAGCCTTTTTTCTTTTTAAGTTGTAGTATCCTTCCAAAAATTTCGCATCAATTATTGGTATCAGAGCCTATGTTTGTGGTTCTAGGATTTTTGCTATGAATTACTTGATAGTTGCTTGCTTTCGAAAAGCTTGTATTTAAATTATGTGTTCGCTTAAATGGTTTATAATAATTTTATCGCAAAGATAGTGCATTGCATCAAGTACATGTCCCTAATGCAATGTGATCTTCCCTTATGAAGGAATTAAGTTATGGCCTCTTCTTCTGACCAACCTATGTAAGTTGCTCGTGATTGTTTGGATACCTCTGTTTCCCAACCTCATGAACTGAAAGGGGTTGGAGAATATATCTCAAATCATTATGTTCCCCACACTAGTGGGTCCAATGTGAGAAACCATCAGGGTGTAAGAGTTGGTTAACATCCTCACATGATTCATGACACTCAAGCCACAAATACTCTTTTTCAACAAGTGATTGAATTTTTTCACAACATGGTTGAATCGATGCATGACTCCAACAAGATTAACTCTGAGAAAATGGGTGGTGTGGAGTTTGAATGCAATTTTGATCCCACTGATGATGAAAAATTGATGGAGTGCATCAAGAAAGAGTTCGATCGGCTAGAGTCTTCAGATTTTGCCAAATTTAAGTATGATATTTTACGACAACAAAAGGATGCTTACGATTGGTGGGTAAGTGTTTCGAATGCCAAGGTAAAACATTATGTTCTTACTTGGGATGATTTTCTTAAGGAATTTCGTATGAAGCATGTCCCACCTACTTATTTTGATGAAAAGTAAAAGTAGTTTTTTAATTTAATGTAACGACGCATGACTATTGCTGAGTACCAACATATATTTCTAAGGCTCTCTTGTTATGTCATGCTTGAAGTATTATTAATGAGCAAAAAGATAAGTGCCGAAAATTAACTATGGTTTAAATGATTCCATTAGGAAAAATATGGAGATCCTAGAACATGAGAACTTTTGTAACTTAGAGTCTGCTGCTTTAACTTGGGAACGACATGATAAAAAAGAAGCTAGTAGAAATGAAAATGAATTCCAAAAAGATTAGATTTTGGAGCTCCATAAAAAAGTGGAAGGTTTGATAATTTTAAGGCTAGTAGTGATAACATGACAACTCAACAAAAGCAAAAGATATCAAATTTTTCAACAACTAGAACTCCAAAATTTTGCCAACGGAATACTCGCATTCAAACTTGTCACTACCGAGGAGCACCCCTAGAAGTAACATAGCGTTCTTGACCTTTAGTATATCTTTTGGAATAACATATTTATCATTCATCGCATTTTCATAGGTAAATTTAGCGGAAAATTTAACACTTTCATAGAACAACATATGGTAGAAACACAACACTGCATATATATATATATATATATATATATATATATATATATATA
>NC_028641.1:20943013-20953013 GCF_001406875.1 Solanum pennellii | reverse complement strand
AATAGCTTCACTATCTATTGATAGAGGTGGACCATCAAAAACTTGTTAATGAAGTGGTTTTTCTGGAATGTGAGGGGTATGAATAAAAGGTATAAGCAAAAGGAGATTAAGCTGCTTTTACAAAATAATAAAGTCACTCTGGCAGGGCTAATTGAAACAAGGGTCAAGGAAAATAATGTGAAAATAACTCTTAAAGGAATAGCACCAGGTTGGAGGATACTACACAATTATACTAATAATCCTAATGGTAGGATTTGGGTAGTGTGGGGTGATAATTGGTATGATATCAAGTTGCTTAACTCAGCTCAAATCATGCATTGTCAGGTTAAAGAAAGAAGTAAGGATCATCAGATTGTGTTGACTGTGGTATATGGATTTAGTACAATTGAACAGAGAAAAAGTTTGTGGCAAGAAATGAATATAATGGCAAAAGGTATCTCTCAACCATGGCTCATAGTAGGGTATTTTAATGTTATTCTTTCAACTAAAGACAGGTTAGCTGGAGTACCTGTTACTATAAATGAGATCAAAGACTTTGCTGATTGTGTGAAAGATATTGGTGTCAATGAATTGCAATGGAAGGGTAATTACTATACTTGGACTAACAAGCAGTGTGGGAAGGATAGAATTTCTAGTAGAATTGATAGAGCTTTTGGGAATGATGAATGGATGGAAAAATGGGGGCATGTTAATGTAAAATATCGGAATCCAAGTATTTCTGATCATAGTTCCATGCAACTTTTACTACAAAAAACTCAGCATAATGGGCAAGTTAGTTTTCAATGTGTGGACTGAGCATGAGTCTTTCATGGATATGGTGGAGTCTATATGGAAAAAAGATTATGGCAAATGTATAATGAGGAAGGTTTGGTGTAAGCTGATGGATCTTCAACATGTGTTGAAGAAGTTGAATAGAAAGGAATTTAAATATATTGGGAAACAGATTGAGATGGCTAGACCGGAGCTTACAAAAGTTCAAGATCAATTATATAAGCAAGCAACTGATGAATTAATTGTGTAGGAAAAAAAGTTACTGATTAAACTTGAAAAATGGTCAATTATAGAAGAAAGTTCTCTAAGGCAAAAGGCAAGGATAAAATGGATTCAATTGGGAGATGCAAACAATAAGTTTTTCAGCTCATTTATAAAGGAGAGAACTCAAAAGAAGCAAATAAGGAATATTTTGTCATTGGATGGCAAGATGTTGTATGAACCTCATGAGATTCAAGATGAGTTTGTGATGTCTTATAAGAGTCTTATAGGAACTTCAGCAGGTAATCTACCAGCCATAAGTACTCAGGTGATGAAAAGAGGACCTACATTGACAAAACAACAAATATTACAATTGTGTGCTGCTATAACAGAAGAAGAGATATATGCAGGATTGCAGTCCATAGGAAATGATAAGGCTCCAGGTGTAGATGGATATAATGCTTTCTTTTTTAAGCATACTTGGCAGATCATAAAATCTGATATTATTGAGGTTGTTCAGAGTTTCTTCACAACAAGGAAATTATATAAGCCATTCAATTGCACTTTTGTTTCTCTCATTCCAAAAGTTCAGAATCCTAAAAATGTGAAAGAGTATAGGACAATTCTTGTTGTACTGTGGTATATAAAATCATTTCCAAAGTGTTAACAAACAGGTTGCATGATGTTATTCATACTGTCATTTGTGATAGCCAGGCAGGATTTATTCCATGAAGGAAAATCTCTGATAATATATTACTTGCTCATGAATTGGTTAAAGCCTATACTAGGAAACATATTTCTCCTAGAAGCATGTTGAAGATTGATTTGCAGAAAGCTTATGACTCAGTGGAATGGGCATTCTTGGAACAAGTAATGTTTGGTCTAGAATTTCCTGAGATGTTTGTGCAATGGATAATGAAGTGTATAAGGACAGTGACCTATTCTATAGTGGTTAATGGGCAGAGTACTCAAAGTTTTGATGCAGCTAAAGGGCTCAGACAAGGAGATCCAATGTCTCCTTTCTTGTTTGCTATAGCTATGGAGTATCTTAGCAGACTACTTAAGGGCCTTAAGGATGATAAAGCTTTTAAGTATCATCCTAAATGTTCTATACTAGATATTACTCATTTGTGTTTTGCAGATGATCTGTTACTCTTTTCTAGAGGAGATCTTGAGTATTTTAAGGCTATTCAAAGGTGTTTTTCACAGTTTTCTCAAGCTTCAGGATTACAAGCAAACCTCAATAAAAGCTAAATATATTGTGGTGGAGTTCAGATGGAAGTAATGCAACAGATTGTGCAACAGCTAGGCTACAACATGGAGGAGCTTCCTTTTAAATATTTGGGGGTGCCACTATCAACCAAGAAAATGTCAGTTCTTCAATGGTATCCTCTCATTGATAAAATTATGGCAAGGATCAACTCATGGACAGCAAGGAAACTATCCTATGCAGGTAGAACTCAACTAGTGTAGACAGTGTTATTTGGTGTACAATCTTACTGGGCACAATTGTTCATTTTTCCTGCTAAGATAATCAAGTTGATTGAGAGTTTGCGTAGAAGCTATTTGTGGTCAGGTGTTGGATATATTACTAAGAAGGCTTTAATAGCATGGGAGAAAGTATGTTGTCCTAAAAATGAAGGTGGTATGGGATTGATAAATATGCAAGTGTGGAATAGAGTTGTTGTGGCCAAACTGTGTTGGGATTTAGCAAATAAAGAAGATACACTATGGATCAAATGGATACATGCATACTACTTAAAAGGGCAGAATGAGTGGCAGAAGAGAGATAAAGCAAGCCAGATGATCAGGAAAGTAATGAGTGTTAAACATACAATTGATCAGGTTCAACAAATGCAAGGAAAAGGAAAAGGAATGATCAAACAAATCTATGATTATCTGAGCGGGGAGAAGCTCAGACCTGAATGGAGGTGCCTCATGTTTAAGAATGCAGCTAGGCCAAAAGCTTACTTCACTTTGTGGATCATGTTGAATAGAAAGTTAGCAACAGTTGGTAGGCTTGCTAAATGGGTAATGGAACTTATTAAAACTTGTGTCTTATGCAAAGATGCTGATGAGAACATAGCGCATATATTCATCCAATGTCAATATTCTAGGAAGGTTTGGGAGAGACGATTAGACTGGATTGATAATCAAAGTAGATGTCCAATGACGTGGAGTCAGTTTATACAATGGACTATCCAACATGGGAAGGGGAAGACTACAAGTGCACAACTGTTCAAGAGTATACTGGCTGAAGGAGTTTATGGATTGTGGAATGAGAGAAATAAGAGAATTTTTGAAAACAAGAGTAACTTGGAAGATAAACTAGTCAAGGAGATAGCCTATGTGACTATTGCTAGAGCTTCTAATAGTATTAAAAGTGTTATTAATCAAAGGAAGCTTTGAGTAATAGTTAATAGAGTAGTTGTTAAAGTGATGTTTTGTTTGAGAGTAAAGCATGCTGTGTTAGCTGCTTGATTTGTAATGTTTTTGTTTCGGTAATAATAAAAAGTTAATGACCAAAAAAAAAAGAAAAAAATAAAAAATATTTTGGTTAAAGAATTTCAAAAATGTCCAAAAGAAGATAAAGCTTCTACTTCAAAAACTATACGCATATTCAACGTCAGATAGATACTTCTGATTTTAAAGTTAAATCTTTTCATGATTTAGAAAATCTTCTTGACAAAAAATTGTCCGGTTTGGGTTCAAAACCTATTACAAATGATTTTCCTGAATCAAATATTAATAAGGTTGAAAATCAACTTCTTGGTATCCAATATCCGAATCAGGATGTTTCGGAAGTAAACGCCAGAAGATTTAAAGCTGGTAATCAAAACAAAGGATTATAGGAAAAGGGGGTTATGCAACTCTCCCTTCCATGATGACTTATTAGTATCCTCGACCTACTCCTCAGGATGTGCTAGTTGAAGAAAGAGATTGGAATCAAACTAACACATCTTACAGTGGTAATGAGGTGTATGAATGGAATTTGGATGCCTTAACTGAAAGGCAGGTTTCCATTATGGTACATCGTATGTTGATGTACTCATCAATTTGTCGTCATACGAATAAAAATAATGATCATGCTATATGTAAAATGATTATAGCAGGTTTTACAGGTCAACTTCGAGGATGGTGGGATAATTTCCTAACACCTGAAGAAAAGCATGCAATAATGAGTGCATACAAAGAAGAAGTTAAAAGAGAAATAGTTACTGGTGAAGATGGAAAACCATTAGAAAAGATTACAACCCAAAGGGTTGAAGATGCAGTTTATACACTTGTTCTTACTATTTTGGAACATTTTAATGGAAGATTTTCCAACCAAAATGAGACTATTCGAACTTTACTGAATGGACTTAAATGTAACCATTTGGGACATTTTCGATGGTATAAGGATACTTTCATGAGTAGAGTTATGGATCTACCTGAAAGTAAATCAAGCTATTGGAAGAATAGATCTATTGATGGTCTTCCTTCATTGTTTTCTGAAAGAGTAAAAAAGGTCTTAAGAGGAGATAGACCAGAAATCCCTTATGATACATTAACTTATGGAAAGTTAATAGGGATTTGTACTCAAGAAGGATTAAATCTTTGCAATGAGCTTAAATTGGCTCAACAAATAAAAAGGACTCAAATGTCTGAAAGATCTCAATTGGGAGATTTTTGTACACAGTTTGGTATAGAAGGACCGTCTAGTTCTAAACCAAAGACAGGTCAAGCTGAAGAAAGATATCATAAAAGACGTCATCGTTCAAAATGATACAGAGAAAAGAAAGAAAAGAAAGCTCATAGGAAGGCAACAAGATTTGCCATAAATTTCTCTAAAAGAGATTTGAAAAACATTAAATGTTACAAGTGTGGACGATTTGGTCATCTTGCAACAAATTGCAAGGCAGATAAGTTTAAAACTTTGGAGTTGGATGAACCAACTCAAGATAAACTCTATGAGTTACTTTATGAATCTGATTCAGATTCCAATTCCTCTGGTAATTCTTCAGATTATAGTACTGATATTAATGTTGATATTACTACTAATAAATGTGCTAATTGTCCCGGTGATAGCTGTTCTTGTGGACAAGACGAATTTTATAAATTACAATCTCAAATGGGAGATTCTTACTTAGATAAATTACATCAAAGTTTTGAAGAATTAACTTTTAAAATGATTTCTTCAGAAAATGTTATTGAACTTTTAAAAGATGTTTCAGATGAAAATCTTCGAAACAAAATTTTAGAAATGGCTTCTTCAAAACCTTCTTCTTCAAAAACCTTTGAAAAACCAAAGAAGAATGAAGATAAAACTTTCGAGAATTTCAATTACAATACTAGTCCTTACTCTCTTCAAGAAGTTTTCTCCAGACTTGAAAAGAAAGGAACAAGTATTGTAAGAGATACTTATCTTGATGATTTAAAACATGAGGTTGAAAACCTTAAAAAGGAGATTAAATCTTTAAAACAAAATCACTTGATTAATAATCACCGCATTTCTCAACTAGAAAATAATATTCTAGAAAATGATTTTCCTATTTCTGAAAAAGGGAAAGTTGTTTCGGATGAAGGGATTAATGAATCTCCTAGTCCTAAATTTCTGGGAATGATGCAAATTGTTACCGCTCATCGTTGGTATATAAAATGCACCATTCTAATTAATAATGATTTTAAAATTTCAAGTATCGCTATGATTGATAGTGGTGCTGATGTCAGTTGCATTCAAGAAGGATTGATTCCTTCAAGATATTTTGAAAAAACTACTCATGTTGTTAAATCTGCTTCAAATCATGCTTTAGACATAAAATATAAATTGTCTAATACTTGCATTTGCCAAAGTAAAGTTTGTATTCCTCACTTTTTCTTTCAGGTCAAAAATCAATTATATCCGCCAATTATACTTGGCACTCCTTTTATAAATGCTATTTATCCCTTTTCAAATTTAAATGCAAAAGGTTTTACAGCAAATTATAATGGTAATACCATTAATTTTGAGTTCATAACTGAACCAGTTACTAGAGATATTAACTCTTTAATTCATTTAAAACAAAAGCATATTGAGTCTTTACAAATGGAAATTTATAGTCTGAATATTTCAGAGTCTTTACAATCTTCTAAAGTCCAAGAAAAAATTAAATTGATTTCTGGAAAATTAGCAGCTGATATTTGTGCAGATCATCCAAATGCTTTTTGGGACAGGAAAAAGCATATTGTGACTTTGCCTTATGAAGATTCTTTCTCTAAATCCGATATTCCTACTAAATCTCGCCCCTGTCAAATGAATGCTGAGTTAGTCGATTTCTGTAAAAAAGAAATTGATAATTTATTACAAAAGGGCCTTATAAAACCCTCTAAATCTCCATGGTCCTGTACTGCTTATGTTAATAAAGCTGCAGAACAAGAAAGAGGTGTTCCCAGGTTGGTAATAAATTACAAACCTTTGAACAAAGTTTTAAAATGGATAAGGTATCCTATTCCTAATAAGAAAGATCTTCTTTCCAGATTATATGATGCCAATATATTTTCAAAATTTGATTTAAAATCAAGGTATTGGCAGATTCAAATTTTTAAAGAACATACTTATAAAACGGCGTTCAATGTTCCTTTCGGTCAATACGAATGGAATGTTATGCCTTTTGGTTTGAAAAACGCACCTTCTGAATTTTTCAAATAATTATGAATGATATTTTTAATCCTTATATGGATTTCATAATTGTTTATATTGATGATATTCTTGTTTATTCAAAAACATTAGAGTCTCATATAAAGCATCTTGATATTTTCAAGAATATTGTTATTCAAAATGGTTTGGTTATATCCAAAACTAAAATGAGTCTTTTCCGAACAGATGTAAGGTTCTTGGGTCATCAAATTTGTCAGGGAAAAATTACCCCTATTCAAAGATCCATTGATTTTGCATCAAAATTTCCTGATGAAATAACTGATAAAACAATGCTTCAAAGATTTTTGGGCAGTTTAAATTATATTTCTCCTTTTTATAAAAATTTATCTAAAGATCTTGCTCCTTTGACAGACAGGCTAAAGAAAGGTAAAATGTTACCTTGGAATAATGATCTTACTAATTTGGTTAAATCCATCAAGCAAAGAGTAAAATATTTGCCTTGTCTTACTCTTGCAAATCCAAATTAGATTAAGGTTATTGAGACTGATGCTTCAAATATTGGTTATGGTGGAATCTTAAAGCAAGTTAACCCTCATGGCAAAGTTGAATATCTTGTTCGATTTCATTCAGGCAAATGGTCTGAATCTCAGCGCAAATATGCGACTGTTGCGCATGAAATGCTTTGTATTGTTAAATGTGTTTTAAAATTTCAGGATGATTTATATAATCAGAAATTTATTATTAGAACTGATGCTCAATCAGTTAAATACATGTTTGATAAAGATTTTAAACATGATATCTCGAAGTTAATGTTTGCCAGGTGGCAAGAGCAATTAGCACCTTTCGACTTCGAAATCCATTATAAAAAGGGAGCGGATAATTCTCTTCCTGATTTCCTATCAAGAGAATTCTTGAATTGTTAATTTCTTGTCTAGAATGTCCTCTTATCAGTATTTTCTTGAAGAAAAAACTCTTATTACTATTCTAAAGGTCGTACCTTTAGATAAAGATTTAAAAGAAAGGATCTTAGATATAATTATCGATGATCGTGCTATGGATTTCTTTATATTAGGGTCTCGATATTCTGACCTCTCCCTGGCTGATAGCGACTGGGAACTTGATATTGAGAGATATTTCTCAGATTTATACTAATTTGTTTGTTCTATCTTTGCAGTATGGTAGGCAATGAGCCTCCGCCATGGTCACACGTACGTGGTCGTGGGGGAAGAAGTCGAGGAAGAGGAAGATCATCCTCTTCACAACATACAAGGTCGCCATACGACTCCTCTTTTCCAGTTATACAACATGGAAGCAAAACTTTGATTAAATCAAAGATTGGAAAATCTTCTTCATCAGCTTCATCTTCAATAAATCTTAAGGATATTCCTAAAGATAGCTCATTATACGAACAAATTCAAGCATATTTGCAGACAAAGAGCAAAGTTATACTTATGCTTCTTTAGCCAAAGAGACTGACCCAGTCAGTGTTCCAGAAGAAACGGCGAAAAAAGAAATTATATTTCTTTTAGAAAACTCTGATATTCAGAGAAGTAATGAACATTGGAATATACTCCAAAGGTATCTTACAAAGGGATTATATTTCCCTGGTGAGGCTTATAAGACTCGAACCTATTATGAATCCATTCTAAGTTATACTGGAAGTGCAGAATTTCAACACTTCTCTGATTTTGATAAAGAGTGTTTATAACTTCTCCAAAATTACAATTAAGCAGATTATATCTGCTGAAGACTGGGGAATCTCCACTATGCAGGAGAGGCAGGTTTCAGTGAATGGCGTAAATATGAATTTTACATATTGGGATTATATCCAAGCCTTTCACAAAAATTTTTATTATAATAACAGCAAATTAAAGCACACATGGTTTTTAAAAGTCTGTGCTAAAGTTTTTGCAAAAAACTTGCCAAATTGGTTTTTAAATTGGTGGTCTATCCATGGACCAACAGTAAAAATTTTGCCTAGTAATTTCCATATTTTATACAAGGAATGGGCAAAATCTCTCCGTTTATAACAAATTTATTTTTACAAGATCATGTCTCAAATATTGAGAAAATTTATCAAATGTATTTCTTTATAGAATTTTCTATTCCTTGGATCCATAAATGGACTCCAGAAGTGGGTTATACCCCAATTGAAAATATTCCTTGTTTATACCGAAAATATTTTATAAATTTTTGGGACAAATTAAATAGAAAAGATCCAACAACAGGACAGTTATATGGACAAGAACTACTGGATCAAATCACCAGCACTATTAAAATTTATGAGGCTCCCCTCAAAAGGGCATCTCTACCGGGAGTTCACTCAAGAATGTCGCCAGAAGAATTTCCATTCAAGATGGAAATAAAGAAGAAATGATAAGCAATTATCTGGCTGAAATTAAAAAGAATTTATTAACAAATATTGCAGAATTTGATAAATCAGACACTTCTATGAGAAGTGTACAGAGTGATACAGCAGATGGACAATCTGTAGATCAAGATATTGAACTGTCAGAAGGACAATTGCAAAAGGTGGAAGATTTCCTGGCATCCATGAAAGAAAAAGATAGCACAATAATGAAAAATCTAAAAGGAAAGGATAAGATTTAAAATCTTATCAGAAACCTTATCTCGAACAGTATACCACTATTTAATAATAGTGTTTAAAACAATATGTAGGGCCCATATGAGGACCCCATTTTACTTTTCTTTTTTCTATATAAGGAGCCTCATTCAGAGGCATGGGAACCAGTTCGGACAATAAGTTTGAATTAAGTTTTAAGTTTTCTCTCTTCTCTCTCTTGTAAAAACTCTCTGGTGAGCAATAAAGAATCACTTTGGTTCGAAGATTATTCTTCAAGGTATTTTCTTTTATTCCTTTTATTATTTTCCCTTATGATTGCCGCCTCCATGGCCGGCTAAGATAATTTTCATATCTATGCTAGCTTCATAATTTCTGTATGATGTTCTTGTCTAATATCTGGATCTAATCAAGTTATAATGAACTCTTATTATAGTTCTTAAATCTTTTATCACAAGTTTTGACTTGGTTTCAAGATGGTGGTAAGTCTGATATTAATGATAGCGAGCATGTGGTATTGTAACTCCCCGTTAAAGATCAAGAAAGGGGCAGCCTGAAACCCTTGTTAGAACTGCTATCCATTAATATTAAGGCAAGCTCCATGCTTGAGTAAAAGTTTACCATACAGCCGAAACTTAGGATAAAACATTTAACAAAGCTATAATACGCATCAAGTATAACTTGGTCATAAACAAAGCCAGATCTGGATGGCCGTGCGGACTACCGCCAGCCCCTAGATCCTGTTATGGTATATAATAATAATAATAATAATAATAATAATAATAATAATAATAATAATAATAAATAATAATAATAATAATAATAATAAT
>NC_028641.1:20937084-20942305 GCF_001406875.1 Solanum pennellii | reverse complement strand
AATAATGATAATGATAATAATAATAATAATATTAATATTAATAATAATAATATTAATATTAATATTAATATTAATAATAATAATAATAATAATAATAATAATAATGATAATAATAATAATAATAATAATAATCATAATAATCATAATGATAATAATAATAATAATAATAATAATAATAATGATAATAATAATAATACTAATAATAATAATAATAATAAAATAATAATAATAATAATAATAATAATAATAATAATAAAAAACTTCTCCTTCCCAAATGCTCTCAGCTCATGTTAGCATAACGTGAGCCGGACGGTGAAAATGGCGAGGGGAAGAGGTAGAGGACGTGGAAGAGGTCGGAAAATGGCAATTATGAACGATGGTAGCTCAACTGAAGCTTGTGTGGAAGCATTAGTAATACAAGAGCTTGCCCCAGCTCAGCGAGAGGAAACAAGTTCTGAAGCTGAGAGTGCTAGGAACACCACAGTAGCTAGAAAGCTGAACTTAGATTCATTAGGAGACGAGGAGGAAGGATTTGGAAACTCAGATCTAAAAGGGTTTGAAGATGAAAGTAACACAGGGGGTAATGGAACAGTAACAAGGAACCTAGTTGAGAAGATGAGTGGAGAAGAAGAAAACATGAATGAGAATGAACAAGAGAAGAAGATTAACGAACCATCGGTCAACATGTTTAAGAACAATCGTGTAGCCAGCAATGGAATGCAACTAACCTATTTCCCTCCACAAGTTGTTAATGGCCAAACAATGGTACAGCTGGAGAAGACAGAGGTACAAGAAGAAGAACAGAAATGGAAGTGTGCTCTCATTGCATATGTGGTGGGAGAATGCCCTGGGTATAACACTATGAAGAGATACATCATGATGAACTGGTCGAGTGTGAGCAAACCTGAAGTTTATCTTCATGAAGATGGATACTACTTAATCAAATTTCAGAAGATTAGTGACATGAATGAGATATTGTTTTCAGGGCCATATACTGTTAACAATCGACCAATTATACTGAAGCAGTGGTGTCCTGACTTTGATTTAGGAAATGAATTCCTCACAGAGATTCCATTATGGGTGAACTTCCCAAAATTGCCTCTAAACTGCTGGGTGTGGGTTCGTTGAGCAGGATTGCAAGTGCTATAGGGGTTCCTCTATTTGCTGATGAATGCACCACTAAGCAAACTAGAATATCATATGCTAGAATGCTTGTTGAGGTGAATGTTACAAAATCTATACCTCAGAAGATAACAGTATTGGATCCAAATGGGAAGACCTTTATGCAAGATGTGGAGCTAGAATGGAGGCCTCAATACTGTGATAAGTGTCAGAAGATAGGGCATGTGTGTAAGATGGAACAAGCAGCCAAAGAGGAGATACCAAAGAGAAGAAGACCAGGAAAAAAAATAACTCAAGCCTGGCAGTATAATGGCCCAATTCCACAATCAAAAGAGCAAGAAAAGGTGGAAGAACAAAGGCAAGAGATCAACATTAGACCACAGGAAGAACAACAAGAGAAGGAACAGGAGATAGTACAGAAGGAAGATCAACAAACACCAAATAATGGTAGTCAGATTAGTGTTGAAGGACAGCTGGACCTGAGTTTGGCAAATTTTCCAATGCTGAAGGCTGTACCAACAAGGAATGGATTTGAGAGTCTCATGCATAATAAAATGACTTCACTTACTGTTGATAGAGGTGGAGTCCCAAAGACTTGTTGATGAAGTGGTTGTTTTGGAATGTGATGGGTATGAATAAGAGGTATAAGCAGAAGGAGATCAAACTGCTTTTACAGAATAAAGTGAGTTTAGCAGGTTTAG
This sequence comes from Solanum pennellii, assembly GCF_001406875.1. Taxonomy (NCBI): domain Eukaryota; kingdom Viridiplantae; phylum Streptophyta; class Magnoliopsida; order Solanales; family Solanaceae; genus Solanum; species Solanum pennellii. The sequence goes on along the minus strand of NC_028641.1, from coordinate 20,940,482 downwards.
TAGAAACAAGAGTTAAAAGTAATAATGTGAGATCAGTTATACAAGGAATAGCACCTGGATGGAAGGCACTACACAATTATGAGGACAGTCCTAATGGGAGGATATGGCTGATATGGGATGATAGGTATGAGGTCAAGAAGATTAACAACTCTGCTCAAATGTTGCATTGTCAGGTCAATGAAATAAGTAAAGGCTACCAATTCATCTTAACTGTAGTGTATGGGCTTAACAAAGTTGAACAGAGAAAGAGTTTGTGGAGAGAAATGGAAACTCTAGCTAAAGGTATTACTCAACCTTGGCTTATAGTAGGGGATTTTAATGCTATAATGTCTGCTAAGGATAGATTAGCTGGGGTGCCTGTAGCCACTAATGACATAAAAGATCTAGGTGAATGTGTGAGAGAACTGGGGGTTACTGAATTGCAGTGGACAGGAAACTACTATACCTGGACTAACAAGCAGTGTGGGGAGAACAGAATTTCAAGCAGAATAGATAGAGCTTTTGGAAATGATGAATGGATGGATAAATGGGGGCATGTTAGAGTATATTATGGGAATCCTAGTATATCTGATCATAGCTCTATGGTGTTAATGCTTCAACAAACCCTGCAGCATGGGAAAGGTAGCTTTAAATTCTTCAATGTTTGGACTACGCATGAGAGTTTTATGAAAGTTGTAGAAACTATATGGGGTAAAGAATATGGCTATAACAAAATGAAGCAGGTGTGGTTTAAACTGAAAGCTCTTCAACCTGTCCTAAAGCAGTTAAACAGGAAAGAGTTCAAGTATATTGGGAATCAGATTGAGATGGCTAGAATGGAGGTAACAAGTATCCAAAATCAGCTAAATGTCCAAGTTACTGATGAACTGATAATGCAGGAGAAAGAGATGTTGATTAAACTTGAAAAGTGGTCTTTGATTGAAGAAAGTGCCTTGAGACAGAAATCAAGGATAAAATGGATACAGTTAGGGGATGCAAATAATAAGTACTTCAGTTCAGTGATTAAAGAGAGAAATCAAAAGAAGCAAATAAGAAGCATTATGTCACTGCAAGGTGAAATGCTGTATGATCCACAAGGTATCCAAGAGGAGTTTGTGATGTTCTATAAGGGACTTATGGGAACCTCAGCAGGTAAACTTCCAGCCATCAATGTACAAGTGATGAAAGAGGGCCTACATTGACAAAGCAGCAGAGACTACAACTGTTCAATGCAGTAACTGAATAAGAGATCTATGATGGACTACAATCCATAGGGAATGATAAAGCACCAGGGGTTGATGGGTACAATGCCTTTTTCTTTAAGCACACTTGGAATATCATTAAAGATGATATCATTGAGGCTGTTAGAAGTTTCTTCACAACTGGCAAGCTTCATAAAGATTTTAATTGTACTCTTGTGTCTCTTATTCCAAAAGTTCAGAATCCAAAAACTGTGAAAGAGTATAGGCCTATAGCTTGTTGTACTGTGATGTATAAGATCATTTCCAAAGTATTAACCAACAGGCTGCATGGTGTGATCCAGAGTGTCATTTGTGATAGTCAGGCAGGATTTATTCCAGGAAGGAAGACAGCTGACAATATAGTGCTTGCTCATGAGTTGGTTAAGGCTTACACTAGGAAGCATATTTCTCCTAGAAGCATGCTGAAGATTGATTTGCAGAAAGCTTATGATTCAGTGGAATGGGATTATTTGGAGCAAGTAATGTTTAGACTAGGCTTCCCAGAGATGTTTGTGCAGTGGACAATGAAGTGTGTTAAAACAGTGAACTACTCCATAGTAGTGAATGGACAGACTTCTCAGAGTTTTGAAGCAGCAAAAGGATTGAGACAAGGGGATCCAATGTCACCCTTTTTGTTTGCCATAGCAATGGAGTACCTGAGTAGGCTTAGGGGCTTAAAGAGGATAAAAAGTTCAAGTATCATCCTAAGTGTTCTAAACTTGATATCACTCATCTATGTTTTGCAGATGATCTACTATTGTTTGCTAGAGGTGATCTAGAATCTATTAAAGCTATTCAAGTTGTTTTTCTCAATTTTCTCAAGCATCTGGATTACAAGCAAACTTAAGCAAGAGCTCCATATACTGTGGAGGGGTGCAGCAGGAAGTGAAACAACAAATTGTACAACAGCTGGGATACAAGATGGAGGAGCTTCCCTTCAAGTATTTAGGTGTGCCTTTGTCTTCCAAGAAGATGTCAATTATGCAATGGTACCCCCTCATAGAGAAAATTATGGCTAGAATCAATTGATGGACAGCTAGGAAGCTATCCTATGCAGGTAGAGCTCAGCTAGTTCAGACTGTGTTGTTTGGTGTTCAAGCTTATTGGGCACAATTATTCATCTTTCCAGCAAAGATAATTAAATTAATAGAAAGCATGTGTAGAAGTTATCTTTGGTCTGGAGCAGGGAAGATTACTAAGAAGGCATTAATAGCTTGGGAGAGAGTATGTAGGCCTAGAAATGAAGGAGGATTGGGACTGATAAATATGCACATCTGGAATAGAGCAGCTATAGCCAAGCTTTGCTGGGACTTAGCAAACAAGGAAGACAAGCTATGGATAAAGTGGATACATACTTATTACTTAAAAGGGCAGAGAGTATAGCAGAAAAGAGAACAAGCTAGCTGGATGATCAGGAAAATAATGCAGGCTAAACATATAGTAGATCAAGTCCAATTAAAAGAAGGAAAAGGGATTGTGAAACAACTCTATGACTATCTTAGAGGGGAGCAAGCTAAGCCTGAGTGGAAATGTCTACTGTTTAAGAATACAGCAAGGCCAAAAGCTATCTTCACATTATGGGTTTTGTTGAATAGAAAGCTTGCAACAGTGGATAGATTAGCTGCTTGGGGAGTGGTACATGATACAACCTGTGTACTGTGTAAAATGCTGATGAAAGTATGGATCATATGATCTTACAATGTCAATATGCAGAAGAAGTATGGGAAAGAGTTTTAACATGGGCTGGTTTTTACAACAGCAGGCCAAGGAATTGGATACAGTTTATGAATTGGAGTATAAAAAATGGGAAAGGGAAGACTACACAAGCTCAACTGTTTCAGATACTTTTGGCTGAAAGTGTCTATGTTATATGGAATGAGAGAAACAAGAGAATCTTTGAAGACAAGAAATGTGTGATAGATGAGGTAGTCAAGAATATAGCCTACGTAACTATTGTTAGATCTTCTAGTAGTATTAACAATATCCTTTGTCATAGGAAGATATGAAGTATAGTGAGTAGTGTTGGTGTTATTTTGATTTGTATTTGATCAAGCATGCTGTGATAGCTGCTTTGCTTTGTAAAGTTGTTCCGGTAATTAATGAAGATAGTTACCAAAAAATAATAATAATAATAATAATAATAATAATAATGATAATAATAATAATGATAATCATAAT
>NC_028641.1:20825952-20927084 GCF_001406875.1 Solanum pennellii | reverse complement strand
ATATGTTTCTCCACTTTGTTCTGGTAGATTGTAAATGTATCTAGTGAAATTTAGATACTCTTCTTCTTTTGGATGTTGTTTTCCCTGCATAGAAGAAAAAACTTTTGCTCCAGATGATACTGGGTTAGTCTTATTTTCTGGTTTCCCAGANCAGCCTTGACTGATGATGAGCTTGAAGCCTCATTTGCGCGGCTTTTTTCATCTTTTGAAGATGAAGTTGGCATATCCGTGCATACCCTTGAGATGTTTTTGGCACTAGGTGCTAGTGGGACATCTCCTGCCACTTTGTGGAGATTAATACTCTCTTTCAGATTTGAATTCTGTATTGGACGCGAATCCAAACGTTCACAGAGAATTAGAAATTCTCTCATATTATCAGCTTGATCTGTGCTGAGTTGATTTATTTCGAATTGTAACATTCGAGATTGTTAAGATAATTTCGAGAGTTCATCTCTTATCTTGAACAATTTCTGTCCCTTTTCATCGATGGACTCATCCACCTTTTTCATCTTTTCATATATCCTGGTTACCAGGATGTTTGTCTGATTGTCCATATTGGACATTCCTTGATAGGAAATCTGCAAGAAAATTGTCATTTCCTTTTATATATTCAATTGAAAAAGTATAAAACGATAGTAATACTTGCCATCTATGAAGTCTCCTGTATTGAGGTTCAGAAGGCAATCTATTGTTTATTAGACCTGCAACTTGTGTATTATCAGTTCTAATAATAAATTGTTTTGGTAAGAGAAATGTAGAAAACTTTCTAATTCCCTTAACAATCGCTAATAATTCTTTTTCGTTAGTCGAATATCTTGTTTCTGCATCGTTGAATGTACCGCTCGTGTACCTACAGATTTCATTAAGATCTGCTTGCAAAATTGCTCCCCAATGATAATCTGATGCATCTGTTTGTAAAATTAGATTATCACTTTCATCTGGTAGTCTTAATTTGGGTAATTTTGCACATTCTTCTTTTAAGTTTTTTATACACTTAGTGTGTTCTTCCGTCCAACCAAGTCTGTTGGTTTTTCTTATTAACTTTTGAAGCATATTTCTTTTCTTTGCTAAATCTTGTATAAATTCTCCTGCATAGTTCAAACATCCTAGAAATCTCTGGATTTCTTGTTTTGTTGTTAGTTTGTCAGGGAATTCTATAATCTTTTTAGCAATATGCTATTGTAGTTCAATTCCATTTTTCGACATAATCATTCCTAAGAATTCTATTTCGTTTCTATTTATCTCAGCCTTTTTCTGACTTAGAAATATCCCATTTTTTAAACATTTTTCTGAAAATTTTTTCAAATGTTTTAAGTGATCTTCATATGTTTTAGAACATATTAATATATCATCAATATAAACTATTAAATAGTTATCTTCTGGGAAGATCTTATCCATTCTTCTTTGGATTATTTGTGGTGCGTTTTTTAATCCAAAAGGCATTACTAACCACTCGTAATGTCCATTAGGAGTACTAAATGAAGTTAATTTAACTGAATTTTCTTCTAATTTTATTTGCCAAAATCCACTTTTACAGTCGAATTTTGAAAAATATGTTTTTCCTTTAGCAAGGTTAATTAGATTGTTTTTGTTTGGAATAAAATATCCATCAAACAAACAATTTTTATTTAATTCTTTATAGTTTATCACCATTCTTGCTTTTCCTCTTTTTAATTCAGCATGATTTCTTACCATGAATGCTGGACTACTATGAGGACTCTTACTCATTCTTATGAGTTTTAAATTTAGTAACTCATTAATTTGGACTTTAAATTTCAATTTATCTTCTTCGCTGTATAACATAGGTCTTACCCTAATTATTATGTTGGGATCTTGTAAAGTTAGAACTGCTCTTTCATGGCTTTGTTCCCATCTTTCTAATGGATTTTCTCCATATGATTTTTGTAAATTTTTCTTAATTTTTTCTAAATTAAGACATTTACAAGTAATTTTTCTTAAATTATCTAAATATTTTCTTTTATATTTATCTTTATCTTTTTCAAGATTATAAACATTTTGTATTCTTGGGACCTTGATATAATGTCCACAAGGTGTTTTTAAATTTATCATATACAACGTTTGTTGATAATTTTGAAATTGTTGAATAAATTCATTTCCTAATAATAAATCTGTTTCAAGTTTATCATAGGCAAACAATTTTTGATCCTAAAATTATTTCTACCTTTTCTTTTGATTTTGTTAATATTTCTTTATCTCCTGTGGTTCCTATCATAGAGATATTATTTTTATTTAAGTCCCAATCTTTTATTAAAAAAGATTTTGCTAGACTTGCTTCTGATCCATTATCTATTTGACAACAGGTTGTCAATTTTGTATCATATATTGTTATTTCTATAAAAACTGAAACCTTAAAAATCGTTTCTTTTGGCATTTATATCTTTGATAAGAAACAAGTTTCATTTTTATATATCATTTCTATTCCATCTTTTCCGATGTTATAGTCTTCTAAATCATTTAGAAATAAATTTCCTAAGATTATTTCTTGATTACTTTCATGATTTATAATATAACAAGGAACTGTTATCCTTATTGTATTACCATATTTTTACAACTAAAATTATTACCTTCAAAGGTTTTGTAAATATATTGTTCTCCTTCGTAAACTGTTAATCCATTTATAAGATATTCTTTTATGTGATTAGCAGTTGCTCCTGTCTGTATCAGTATATCTTGATTTTTCCATTCTAATCCATTGAAAATTCTTCCTCTTATTTTCAATATATTTGAATGTTCATTTTTTAAAGAATATCTATTAGATATACTTTTTCTAATGGAATTTCTTCCATATTCTAATGAAAGCCTAGGATTACTAGTACTTCCTATTTCATGTGTTTTTCCAAATCGAATTTCATATTCGTCTGGAATTTGTGCTTGTTCAATTTCTGCTTCAATTATCCTAGCAATTCCTGCACATTCTCTATCTATTTCAATTGATTCTTTATTTTTATACACATTTCCATAATTTGAATTTGTGACTGTGTATAATGCTTGGTAATATATACTCATTATATGATTACCTGGTTTAAATAGATCATTCCTTTTGATCTGAAAATGTAGACTTAATGCGTCATTAAAGTCAGCGTCTTTTAGTGATATACAATATCTTGGGTAATAAGTGAATAAAAGCTTAGTATAAGCTAGATTTCCTTCCACTATACCAATATTTCCTTCTCTTGCGTTCATAAATCTTTCGTCTGATAAATTTATCACTATTGGACAATTTATTCCTTCTTTAAAAGTTGATTTAACTAATATTTGAATTCCGCCTAAGTGAACGTAATTCATTTTCTTCCTTTTTCTTTCAGGAATTTTTCTTAAAATTTGATTTATCATTGTTTTTGTTGGTTTAACTTATGTTTTCCTGTTGTTTGGGTAATTTCTATTACCTTTTCTACTTCTTGATATTCATGATAAGAGATTTTATCTCTTGTAAAAATCCTTTGCATTCTGCTTAATAGGTTGTCTTCTACTTTAAGATTTAATTTTAATCCTTGGATTTTCTTAAATGTTTCTCCATCGAAAGTTGCTTTTAAAGCATATCCTTGGTGATCTTCTTCTGTATCCAATATTTGTACAGAATCTTCCTTTTCTTGTATTTCTCTATTCATTTAGTCAGACTCTTCTGAACTTGTTGAATATTCTTCATAGATTTCTTCGAAGAAATCATCACTATTTATAGATTTTATAGACTCTAACTCTGAATCTATTTCTAATCTATCTATTTTTGAGATTTTTACTCTTTTCTTGTTACATTCATAACTTTTGTGTCCTTCTTCTCCACAATTGTAACATTTACATTTACTTTTAGTTTTTGTAAATTCTCTTTTCTTTTTATAATACCTCTTCTTTGGTATATATTTTTGTTTAGTGAAGTTTTTCTTTTTAATTAACCCTTTTTTGAGTTGTTTTTTCCTTTTATATGGTTTATCTTCACATCCCCATTGTGTAGATGCCTGTGTATCCTTACAATAAATTTGTGTATTAATTCTTTTAGCTTTTCTCTGTATATTATGTGACATACATAATTTCCCTAATCTATTATTTAGGAAACTTATTCTTTGTCCAAGAGTATCTCCTTTCATATTTTCTTTTTCATATTCTTCTCTAAAGTATTTGGCCCAAAAACCTGGTAGTTTTTGATAGTATTTTTCCAAATAAGGTAACACTTCTTTACCACTATCAAATATTTATATAATAATATTCTTCGAATTCACAAGTGTATTCTCGAATATAACTCATTTTACAAATTTGTAATTTTTCTAGCTTCTCTTTTGCTAAACTTTTTATCATTTCTTTGTTTTCTTTTTCATTTCCTTGTCCTCCAAAGAATTCATTTGTAATATATTGTTTAAGATTATTTATTCCTTCTTGTAAGGAATTCTTTAGTCCTTCTAAGGTATCATTTTTAATTATGTTTTCTGCATCTTCAGTTAATCCTGAAAACCAATCGTTTACCTTTCCCATAAAGGTATTTATCAATATGTAATACTTTTCTTCATCTGTATAATTTCCTTTTCCTAGTAGAAAATATAATAGCATATTTTGAGACCAAAGGTCTAAACTATTTTCTGAATTCCTTTTACATTCAAGATCTAGGAATTGAACACCTATATCTCCTGTTGGTAGTCTATTAGGCATAAATCTTGATTTATCATCATTATGATAATTTTTTGTAAAATCATTATTTCTTTTTGTTTTATTTGTAAAATTCTTATTTTCATTTTCTTGCTCTTGCCATTCATTTTTCATCGAAGTTGAAGCTTCGAACTTTCCTTGAGGTCCTTCTGTTTCTCCTCTATTCATGAGTACCTTTTTTTCTTCAAGACTTAAGTCTTCTAAAGCATAAACCAGTTCATCTAATTCATTCATCATTATTTTGTTCATTTAATTTTGAATCAATTTCTATTACTGCATTATCGCTATGATTTGTTTCTAAATCATTTTCATTTTCTACATATTTTTCTTTTCCTTTTTGTAAATTTTTCAAGGAATTTCTGAATTAATATTTCATCCATACTTCCCTTTTGATAAGTATTTTTCACTTGTTGATTTTTTATTTAATAATTCTTTTATATATTTTTGACTTATTCTTTTGTCAATTTTATCTGTTTTTTCAATAAAATTTGTTATTTTTCCTGGAATATTTTCTTTGATATATTTTATTTCTATTTCTATCATTCTTATTCTTAATGATATTTGTTTATTACTCTCTATGAGGTCTTTTAATAAATCAGATATTTCTTTTAAACTCATTATTCTGAATAATACCAGTCAGATGTATCATATAGATCTTTATGAAAGAAATCATATTGCTGTAAATCCTGCTATAATCATTTTACATATAGCATGATCAGTATTCTGATTCGTATGACGACAAATTGATGAGTACATCAACATTCGATGTACCATAATGGAAACCTGTCTTTCAGTCAAGGCATCCAAATTCCATTCATATACCTCATTACCACTGTAAGATGTATTAGTTTGATTCCAATCTCTTTCTTCAACTAACACATCTTGGGGAGTAGGACGAGGATAATAATAAGTCATCATTGAAGGGAGAGTTGCATAACCCCCTTTGCCTATAATCCTTCGCTTGGTATTATAACCAGTTTTGAATCTTCTAGCATTCACTTCCGAAACTTCCTGAGTCGGATCTTGAATATTGAGGAGTTGATTTTCAATCTTAGCAATATTTGATTCAGGAAAATCATTTGTAATAGGTTTTGAACTTAAACCAGACAATTTTTTATCAATAAGATTTTCTAAATCATTAAAAGTTTTAACATTAAAATCAGCAGTATCAATAGGACGCTGAATATGAGTAGGAACACTTAAGGAAATTTTTGAAGTAGAAGCTTTATCTTCTTTTGGACCTTTTTGAAATTCCTTTACCAAAATAATTAATTCATCTAATTTTTTATCTAAAGAACTAATATGTTCTCCAAGAACTTTAACATATAAACTCAAATAATAATTTTGAGAAGTAAGATTATTAATCTCATGAATAGTAATCTGGGCGACATCTGTTTGAATAAACTTTTGAAAAGATGAAAAAGTTAACCCAGTATTATTTGGCAAAATAAAAGGAGCTTGAGGAGGATAGATGGCTTTAGTAATAGTGCCATCACTTTCTTTAAAAGTTCTTTCTATAACTTTGATATATAAAGGTAGATAAGTAGTTATAAACCACGGAACAAAATAAATAATTTTATTATGTAAGCACAAATTTCATAAAACTCTTGAGAAATATTATTTAAATCATCTTGACTATAAGTCTCTTAAAACCAAGTTCTAAACTTGTTCCATTTTTTATGATAAAATTCTTTTTGAATATGTTTTCTAACCAGGGATCCTGGACTAAAATCCAATTGTTGACTCATCATAATCAAATTTCGTTGAGATCTGTTGATTTATCAACATTGAAATCCATTTCAGACTGAGTTGGATCCAAATCTGACAACTTATCAGTTGCTTGAACAATATTTGTTTTAGGGTCTATTCTTACCCTTTCAACCAATCCTTCACTCATAGTATCACTTAAAGTGTGAATAGATAAAGGTCTTCGTCTTGCTGATCCATAGCTGGGACCTGCATAACTTATAGGGGAAATATGTTGAATTTCTGGTAACCTACTATAACCAGAAAAAGATCGCCTATTATAAACAAGAGAATTATCACTGAATTCAATAAAAATCTTACCATCTGGATTTTGAGTAATATGAGAATAGTCACTATTAGTGATATCTTCAGAAACCTGTCTTTGAGACACAGCATCATTTAAAATCCATTTATCAGGAAAATTAATCTCATCCCATTTAATAGGTCTTCTGGTAGTAATCTTAGATTTAGTAAAATTAGTTTCAACGAGAATAGTCTCATCAGATGAATCATATAATTTACATCTAGGATTTAATGTAGTCAATAACTTGTAATGAATCCTGTAAGATAAGCAAATAAGCTCAGATCCAGCAGCATAATTATAACCATGAGTTTTAACATTTAATGTTAAAGCACCAAGAATATTTTTATCAGATAAAGATAATTGCAAATTAGGTTGCGTATTGAAATAAACTGGTCCATAAGCAACAGTAGATTCAATCTAACCCATACGAGATTGTCTAAAATTCAAATTTCTAGCATCTCGTAGAGCTGCTAAAAATGTTTCAGGTAACCCTTTAAGAGTTAAAGGTTTAAAAGCAATCTGCACCATGCCAATATGCATCCAGTTATATTTAGATTTATAAATATCAATATCTCTTTTGTTCAATAGTAATAATAATAATAATAATAATAATAATAATAATAATAATAAAATAAAAAATCAAGACCGCTAGACTAATGGCCTAAGAAGTGGGGCGATACGAGGTTCAGCCCGAGAGGGTGCACCCTAGTCCCATATCCTAATACTCATCATAGAAAGAGTGGGTGTGGGTAAGGTGTAGGATGATTTTCCTTAGACGAGTGGGTGTCCAAGAGGACCCATTTGATATGGGGTTACCCCTAAAGCATAGCCTAGTCATCATTATGTTGCAAATTTCCTATCAAAAGCATGTACTCGACGGTTTACTTCAATATGTATTGCGGTTGCGCCCCAAGAACTTCTTCTTATACTTGATTCCCCTTTGTCTTTACTATTTTTACTAAACTCGTGACAAACCCTTTTTATATTTGATACTTCGGTGTCACAAATTGCATTTGCTTTGTTTTTATTTGAAAATCTCTCAAACTATTTCTAATTATACTAGAAATTCTAGTTTAGATACTATTTTCACTATCGTTCCCTTCGAACATGACCCCAACCCTTGGTTGGTTACTATACTCGCTTCGATTCGTATACTCTCAGACTATAGGCAAAGTGTCATTTATCACGGTATTAGAAGATGTATCAAAATGGCGCAGTTGCATGGGAATGGTGTTACGTGAAGATGTAGTTAACTAACATTTTTGTTCTTTTCAGTGTAGTGATTACTAATTTAATTTTTAGTTTTATTTATTAATTGTGTAATCATTTCAGAAAGCATTAGTGTTAATGGTAGTAATGGGAGCCAGGTGGGCCATCAGGACGCTATCAATAACCTCAACGATGTCCAAGAGCGCACGTCAATGATTTGAATCTCATGGGAGGTGCTGGAGCAATCTGTTTACCTCCAGTAGAGGGAAATGTAGTATTCCACATAACAAGCACCATGTTGCAACTCTTGCAACAGAAAGGACTGTTCAGTGGATTAGCTCAGAAGGACCCACATGAGCACCTTCAAAACATGGTAGATGTCTGCGGATCATTCTTTTTCAAAAACATCTCTCAGGAGTTAGTAAGATTGAGGTTTTTCCCTTTCCAATTGATGGGCGAGGCATGCAAGTTGTTGGTGTAGTTGCTAAGTAACTCAATCACTTCGTGGGGAATTTTATTACCACTTTCAATGTGCGATTTTTCCCTCCCTCGAAGACGTTGACAATTCGGGATATCATCCAAAGTTTCAAACATTTGAATGGAGAGCCTCTGCACGAAACTTGACTCCATTTTTAAAGACTGGTGCTACAATGCCAGACCCATGGTCTTTATGATAACGTACTATTTCAATACTTTTACTGGAGTCTAGACTCGGTCAACAAAGGTGTGGCTGACCAACTCTTCCATAGAGGTCTAGTGCAGCACCCTTAGCAGTAGCAACCCAACTTTTAGACGTCATGACAACCATCAACAAAGCGTGGTATACTCAGAGGACCAAGTTTCCCCTGTCACTTTTCTACTATCTTAGAAGTAGATCTAAAAGGACAATGAAAGAGACAAAAATATGGTAAGATTATGAAGCAGCTAGATCTATCTAAGAATGTCATGGGGGTAGGTACCGGTGGTGTTATTGCTGTGGGATTTAGGAGCAGGAATATTGAAGATATGAAGTTTGAAGCTGTGCATAGGGAGGAAGTATACTTTCTAGAAAACCAAGGCGGTGGTTATCAACCCAAGGCAGGGTGGTAAGCAAGGTTGGGCTAGAGATGAATGATGGAAGGACTAAGACCGTGAATGGAGGGACCAAAATACAAATTGGAAGGATGGGGAGAATGATAGATTTGTTCCTCCCTACGAGCGGCAAAAGCCGAAAGATTCAGAAGGTGGAAGGTTTGAGTACATGCTCTCGTGTATCCTTAGTAAATTTTAAGGGTCGGACAAAATGCTGAAAGACTTGAAAGAAGATGTATCTACTCTTAGCCAGTTCGTCACCTATCATTCAGTTTCAATCAAGCAGCTAGAGACCCAAATGGGTCATATATCGTCTCATCTCAACCCGAGACAGCAAGCGTGTTTGCGTAGTGATACTATGGATAAACCCAAGAGTGAGGTCTGAAGGTTGACATGCGTCGTGCCACGACGTTAACTAAGGCGTTGTTTGAGAGATAACCCAAAACCCTTTACTTGCCTTTTGATATCTTGATAAAATAACATTGTGTTGTTTGTACATATTGAGTAAGGAAAGTTCTTGAAAAGATTTATGGCGTCGAGAAGCGTTTCCGTTTGGTAAATCACCGAAAAGTTCAACATGCACAATTATTCCTGCCGTTTGACTCAATACATCTTAAAGGTTGAGTCCACAAAACTCGTCGGAGCAAGAATTTCGTCAGCGCATCACCAATTCAGTTTGTGATCTCGACAAAGACCGCTTATGCAATGACCACATAAAATGAAAATCCTTTTATATTTGGCGAGAAAATTAGATATTCGGCTCTTCGCGAGTGGTTGGGCAAGGTCGACCAACATCGCCTACTGAGCAGGACGGTCACAAGCCACAAAGTATTTTAAGTGTCATATTGTGCTCGATTTTAGATTGCATTGCTACCTAGCTCGTTATTACAATATAAGTCAGCACCAAAGGTTAGTAATCGAACCCCTCAATTATTTTAATTTGTACTCATTAAGATAATGATTGATATTGCCAAATCTTTGGTAAGTCTTGGCGTTGATGTGAAAGCATATATTATCGATTATTACTCAAAATTTCCTACATAATTGGTAAAATCCTACTCGACTATGCTTTGAGCTGAATTCTTATGTGTTGGTGTTGTTGAAATGCTATGGGTCTTCGCTAAAGTTGATGGTGAAAATGTTTGAATTGCATTATCAGGGGTTGCGAGGTCACAGTTGAAAGAATGGAGTGAAAATAGGCACGTTGGCAAGTTTAGTGCAACTCACTGACCTGCTCGGCGGTTTGCCTAAACATCACCATTTTGCATTTAACTGAATGCTTTATGCATTGGCTGGTTTGTAAATTTCGGCTGTCAGATTAAGTTGCGAATTGCACTCGGCGACTAGCCAAAAGACTTCTTGTTTGCCCTTTGTCTGCACCCTTATATCATTTGTACATATTTTTTTAATGAAAAGTCTAACAAAATTAACACGTTACAAATTAACTTGGCGAAGTTAATCTTCATTCTAAAACTGTTTTGCCTCTTTTCAAATTACTGCCTAACTTGTCATCGAGGTACTTTGTATAAATGGTTGGACTAAAAGTCACAGGGAGAAATGATCCACCCAGGCACATAAGAGCAAGTGAATTTAAAGTGTCACATACGGAAAGCACCCCCTAGACGTAAGCGGAGTCTCGTCCTCGGAGAGGACTAAGACTTGCCTCTTAGCATTGGTCATGACATTCATAGGTTAAAAGTGCGAGAAATTAAAACTTTTTATCTATATCTACTTCATGAGGTTTAGTTAAACCTCTCGCTTACACATAATATATTCATAATGAGTATACATATACTCCTTGTATAAGAAGATTACATAGTCTTCTACTTTTACGCCACATATAAACAACATACATAGTATATTCTTAAGAAGGAATGTCTCATATTAAACTATCTAAACGGAATAAAGCAATACGGGCATAACCCTTACACAAATGTAAATGTGCCACTTAGGGCTTACAACAATGTCTTGAAACAACATGAGTTAAACGAACGTCTTTAGACCATAACAATTTAGCAAAGGTAGAGTGATATAAAGACATCATCCTCGGAACATGAGGACAGACCCACACATGGAGAAATGTCGAAGCCTTCCTTCAAAGTGTTCACGAACCCTTCAATGATCGGAACCTAAAATGTTGGGGAAAAAGGGAGAAATGGGGTTAGCACATCACTTGTACTAAGTATGGAATCATATGCACACACAATATCAAAATCATGCTAAAAAGGATATTTGTTCAAAACCATGCAAAGCTACTTTGAAAAGCCTTATGCACAATCAAGAACTCATATAGGACAATAACCACATATTCATTAAGACAATAGCATACCAAAGACAAGACCAACATCATCAAGTATAACCAAGTCAACATGTTCACGCCGTAATAAAATTCATAATCAATTAACTCCAACACCATGTTTACAACAAAAAACATGCATAAGAGTTTATGTCCTAATAACACATACAATACCCTTACTTATAAACCCCCATTAAGTCTTCTTGCGTTTAAATCACACACGCAAGTGCACGTGATCGTACAAGCAATATAATGTCTCTTGTTAAGAAGCCGGATATCGTACCCACAGGGACTTCATATTAGACTCTATTAACTTTTCTAACTCTTAACTCAACACAAATGCAGTTTCCAAATTTTATAAAGAATATTAACTACTAATTCTATATAACTAAATATAACTACAGTGATTCATTTTCTCTGTGTCGCATTCGAATTTACCCCCTAGACATAACCGTCGTCGTCGTCCTCTTATAGGACTATGAATAGCCTCTTAGCTTAGATCATCACATCCATAAGTCGAATTTAGCGGAAAATTTAAAAACTTTTATTACTTCTACTTGGAGTTTTTCATAGACATCTACATACACATAATATATATAACGAGTATACATAGACCCTTTGTATCGGAAGGTTATATAGTCTTCTACTTTTATTGCGCATACATATATGAGTAAAATAGAATATAATCTTAAGGATTGTCTCAATATCATACCATCTAAAGACCATATCAATTTGGGCATAGCCCTACATCAATGTAAATAAGCCACATATAGGCTTATACAAATCGTACTCAAATGAAAATAGAACATAAGAGTCTTAAGGCTAAAACAACATAAGCTCGATATTGGCATTTCCCTCGGACAATGAGGACCTACCCCTACTCGGATGATCAAAGATCCAAGCCTTTTTCAAGTAGCCTTCCAAAACACCTCAACGACCGGAACCTAAAATGTTTAGGAAAAAGGAAGAAATGGAGTTAATACTCCACATGTACTAAGTATGAGACCATATGCACATATAATTATAAACATGCTAAGAAAAGGACATATTTATAAGTATGCATTTTTCATCAAAACTCATATGCATATTCAACAATTCCATATCAAACAACATTTCACATTTATTAAGTCATAGACATGATCATCACAATACCACAACACCAAGTCTAATTTGACCAAACATTCCCACTATACAAGTAAATACATATTTAAGTATTTCTACATCTAAGTCATATTAAACAATAAGCATAAATTAGAGTACATTTCATTATACCAAAGCAAGACAACTACCAATGAAACCCTATCAAGTCAATGAGTGCAATGCTTAAGCAAAGCCCCATAACCTCACTCAAATCAAGTAACCCAACAAGAATCATAAATAACACCCTACTTCACATAACATGACATTTGGTTATACATTTCATCTTACTTTAACAATATAAACCAACACGTACTCATAAGTGAACTAGTCTACATATATTATTAATAATGTACAATTCCTTCATATACACACCATATATCATCATAAACATAAACATAAACATACATAGGAATATCCTCCTAAGAATCCCCTCAAGGCTAACTAGTGCAATGCTTAGGTAGAGTCCCATACCCCTACCTATACTAAGCTAGACCCCTTAGGTTATCCTAGTTAGAGTTCAATCCTTTAATTCATTTTACCTTTTGGGAACATCTTGCCTTAACCAACATAGACCACATGAGCTAGTGTGGAATCTAGTGTCATACAACCCTACACCAAAAGAAGGTGGACTAGTTGCCAAGGTAGTACCAAAACATAAAACATAACAACTACATGGGTCCACTAGCTAGTATTTCTATGGGGGCAACATAGTTCAAGAACAAGGAGATATAGTTGGGACCCTCTTTATGCTCCGTGCATTGTAGTCTCCAATATCAAGAGTAATTCAGTTCTCCTAACTTCCCTATGTGGGAAGAGACACTCCTTAATCTAATTCACTAGGTGCTAAGCTAGAGTCCCTTTTTGAAATGTCTTTAAGCCTTTAATTATCAGTCATAGCTTAGTTTAGGTCATAGGGTCTACCCCTTGTATAATCATCATCATCAATTGTTCAATTCTAAGAATTTTATGAGTATAAATTTTTTTATCACAATTCATATAAGTGAGGTTAGCACATTAGCATTTCATATTATAATAATGCACATTGATAGTCATCATCATCCTTATAACGCATACACCTTAATCAACCTCACAACATAGTCAAGACATTTCAATTCAACATCATACCATCATATCAATCCTAATACAAGGCTTCCTCCAATATAACATCATAACTTAACCACAATTAATCATAATTGAAAGTATAGTTAGAGATCATAAGACTTACCAAGTCTTCTTCATAGTTCATCACAAAGGTCTTACCATAAACCCATAACTCATCCCAACTAGGGAAGTAACATCATCACACAATGAAAACCAATAAGATAACAAGGACAATTGCATCTCTATAACACAATTCAACACTAGATCATAGCTTAAGACAAGATACTTAGGTCAACTTCACAATATGCTCCATAACCTAAATCACATCTCAAGAAATAGCATGATAGACCTATAATTCATCTTAATTTATTCAAAATAACACCATAGGATAGTAATTTAATCAATAACCAAGTCAATTGAATGATGATAATACAATATAGGTCAAGATCACAACCTAGGGTTAGGGGTTGAGGATCATGTTCTTCATTTTAGACCAAACAATCAACAATTATCAAAATAAAGTTAAAATACATGTTAATATATTCAATATAACCTAAATAAACCATAAAAAACCTCAGTTCATAACTTTAATTTCGAGATTAAATGAAACCCACTTCAAAACTCAAATTTTGGAAATATTTGAAGGAGCCCTTTGAGGAAAGAGGTCTCAAAGGTAAATAGATCCCATACCTCAAAGTTTGATGAAGATTTGATGGTGAAATCGTCCCTTTCCAGCCCCCAAAAACTCCCCCTAGCTTGTTTTCAATGGGTTCTTCAAATAGAGAGAGAAAGAAGAGAGTTTATTTTTGTGAGTTGTGTTTAGGCTAATGAGGGTTGGGGTCTTTATATTGGGGGTTAAATTAGTTATTTTAATATTATTATTTTAATTAGAATTAACTTAAATTGTGCAGAAACTTTGACCCTCACAGATGGAACCCCGTCGAAGGGCCGTCTATGAGTTGACGGTTGCTCCCTCCTCCGTGCTGCACAACCGCCGTCTTAGTCAGAGATTTATACAGTGAGGGATTTACCATTTTGTCTAAGTAGGGGACGACGGTTGGCATCGACGCCCTGCCGATCCACACACGAGCCGTCGTTTGAGTCTCGTTAGTGCACACTGCCCAGACAGTGTTGCCTCCATCGTGCTAGGGTCCTCCTCAAGGGCCCTTTGTTGGTCCTTGGGGAGTCGTACCCAGACGTTTCGACCAATAATCACCTTAAACACATGTTATACACCCTTAAACCTAATTTCATGAATTTCCAACTCCTAAAAGCTAGTCGAATAGGCTAAGGCACGCTAGTACCCCTTACAACTAGTTTCCGAACGTCATGGACTTTTTGGTTTCTAAACCTCCTAAATGACTTATATTCATTATTATAGTCCTAAAACAGTGTCTAGGACTCAAGAAACCTATGTTAGACTATACGACAAGTCTTGGATTTGCGAATGTTAGACTACGATTCCAACGATAATATGGGAAAGATCCAGGACTGTGACTTCTATCAGGAATCATGAAGTTGTTATTCATTGCTAAAAGTTTTATTTTGGAATAATCTCATCACTAAACCACAGGGATAGGTGTATGATCATGGTCTCTCGACCTCTAATTGCCTATAACAACTACCATCCTAATTACATTATTGAGGGGGGATAGGATGAATAAAAGTTGAGCATTAAGTAATCTACCTCTATGGTGATCCAAGCAAGGTTTATAGGTAAATCTCTATCCTAGAAATGAATCAACCCTAGCTATTTAGAGTCAACCAAACTTCCTACATTCCATGTTCTATCCTCTTATTCCTCTCTCGAGTTCAATTTGGACAATAAATTTATTTCTATGGTGGCCAATCATGAAATACAAATGGCAAGAATTTAAGAAAGAATCATCGATAACTCATAGTAAAACCTTTAACAATTTAAATAAACTTCATTCATCCTGTAGCCACAGCCCTAGAACTAGGGTATTTAGCCACTCATAATCTTCAGAACAATATCAGAAGTTATGTAAATTATTCCCAAGAATTATAAGATGAAGATAAAATAAACAGTAACCCTACACGTTGCCAAGTATCGTTCTTGATTCTCCCCTTTGAAAATTAGAAAAAAATAATAATTAATAAAATTACAATAAGACCCTATTTATAATAAAATCGAATTTCCAAATAGGGGCTTCAGGCACGCGAAGCGAGGCTGGTACGCAATGCACTGCCTCAAAATTAATTCGAAGATTAATATTCTTCCACCAGTTGCGCGACACGGAGGCTACACACAGTCTTCTGCCTCAAAAATTAATTTGAAGCTTAAAAATCCTCTCCCTTCTACACGACGAGGGGGTAATAGGCAAATGCCTTTTAGGCATTTCTTTCGCTTCAATTTACTTTGCTTTCTTCTTGGATTTTCATGTCGCTTTATTATCTCCTTATGAGTGCATGTTTCTTTAACCTCGCCTCCTTGCATAACTAATCATGTTGGTTAGTTTGGAAACACATAATTCACTCCATAAGACTCTTAACCTAGACTTAACGACTCCAAACTAAGCTCAACTCTGTGCATAATAGTATTACGGGCATACAAAATATGCCCAAGATCACTACCTGACACTTAAAAGCTTTGTTTGTCCTCGAACTACTTCTAAAGACTCCTAAACATGGACACTAATTGGATTGTTCTTTTACCAACGAACTACTTCTAAAGACTCCTAAACATGGACACTAATTGGATTGTTCTTCTACCCTCTTCTCAAGATTCTTCCAGGTAATGATATGCCACTGATTTGATCATGCTAAGACAACTTTATGCAACCATTCTTGTGACTTCCTATGTACTCTGTTGTATCACTTTACTTCTTGCAACAAGAGCCTCTCACACCAAAGAATAGTCCGTTTCACACAAACTACACTTTCAAACAATCAACAGACTTATCACAAAATATCTCAGTCTCAGGAAATGATAATAGTGACTTGCTCTCCCTAATGCCCTATGTTTAGCTTTGACTATATAATTCACCTTTTCCTTTGACTCCAAGTTTAGCCTATTTTCTCAAATCGATTTTTTAACACCTCTTAGCTTGAAGCTCATTAAGATTACAATCAAGGTAGTTTACTCACTGCTTATATTGGGGAATTTTTTTACCTTCTCTTTTCCTTTACCCTTACCACTTACCTCATCTCTTCCATTGAACTGATTTCTTTGTTTTTGTCCTTCAACCTAACACAGTGCATTAAGGATCGGGATCAACCTCATGGAATAAATAACGGGGATGCGGCTTATTTTCAAGGTTTTAACAAAATGTAGGTTAAAGGCTCAATTGGGCTGACTAGGGGTACTATAAGGCTCAATTTCTACACTAATGTCAAAGAAGGCATGCCATCATCTTTTTGGGTACAACACATCTATATTACGCTTCAATAACAACCTGGACAAGTTCTACACTCAATCAACATAAAAGTGACTATAACAATAACTCACCACTCAAGGCATAAGTTGCATTCAGAAAGATCAAACTCAACACATTATCTGTTTCATAGAAGGTCCATTTATGCTTAAGTTGTGCCTTTCTATAGCATGAAAAACAGTTGCACTTCTTATATATGTCAGTTCAATATCTCTTTTGTACACATGTTTTTCAGAGAGATACAATTTCAGCACAGCCCAACCTAAACTCAATTTACGACATTTTCTCTTTAGACGGTCGCCTTCCATCTATCATTAGGTAGTCTTACTCGATCTATGACTACTAAAGAATCAATCCTACCAAATAATTTTTTCTGTACGGTTCAAAGGGACTATCCTTGGCTAAAGAACCGTAAACAACTACCAAGAAACCCAAAAAACAAAACATAGTCATGAAAATGAATAAAACATACACAGAAAATGTTCTTCCCCACCCCTCACTTAAACAATGGCACTGTCCTCAGTGTACAGGGAAAACATATCAAATCAAAGCACAGGGTAAGGTAACCACTCCCTGATTAATCCTCCATTACAACATCATCCTCTGCTTGCAGAGGGTCAATTTCATCCTCCGAGTCTGAATCAACATCCGAGCTAGTGCATAACTTTTCCTTGTCAGTTGGGACATCATCACCAAATGGTTCAGTAAACGTTGTCCCTATCCCCAACAATGCCTCGACATGCTCATTTTATGGGTATCATTGGTTTTCCTCATGAAGCTCGGACCAATTTGATGGTCAACCTCTAATGCTATGACATAACATCTCTAATCCATACATCCTAGCCATGATCAACTCATCCCGTCTATGCTGCTCTGCACTGGTATGAGTGGGGCCTAATTCAGTGTTAGGTCCTTTTGTTCTTGTAACATCCACAAATGCAGGGTAGAGCGGGTCCATGTAGTTCAAAGTTTCCTCCGAAACACCTGCATGATGACACTTTTTAGTGATAAGACCCTTATGGACCCTAGCCTTCTGGATAACATATATAATGATCGCCCCAACGTTCAGCTCTGTGTCAATCATCAAAGCGTACACCAAATACACCCGATCATGTGTAATATATGTGTAGTGCAGGCTGGGAGTCAAATAATTCATCACAATTTTCAACCACACCCAAGTCTTTTGTATCATATAGGCGTAGGGGAGTGTCTTATGATACCTTTTCTGACTGTGCTTCATCCACTTGGCCATGGACTGAGGTTCACATAGTAAATGGCAGATCGCTTGATATGGTGGCCTGATGTTCGATTGACTCAACACCAACGGGTTGGTGTTTTTAGCGGTGCTCAGAATATCATTAACACTGGTCAATGTGATGGTCGCGTTCCAACCAGGACAATGACAAAGTGCGTGCGAGTGTCCGGAATCTAATTAGCATAAAACCTGTGAACCATGCTCAAATTACACTCGTCAAATTCCTTAAACATGAACCCAAGTTGCAGCTCCTGCATCCGCCGTATAATCTAGGGGAACTCACTGAACAAACTATAGAATAATATGTCTTGGTGTGCTTCTTGTACCAAGTCTTGCATTCTTTTGATACCGCCTTTAGTCCATATAGTCAATTTTGCCCTCTGGGAGCTGGGGTTCGAGGGGAACATTTCCGCTTCTTGGCCTCTTTTTTTGGGCTGGTCTATGTGAAGTAGACATAGTTACCTGCAAACATACACACAATTCCATTAGTGGGTTTTATAATCACTAAGAAACCTTGGGTGGTGTGCACATGGCACCCCATACTTAGAAACAAATACAATATTCAGACTTCCCCACAAATATGTCATACGACAATCAACTCACACTATTCAATCCATGAGTGACAAATACTCTATCACTACGTGCAATACGTCACACTCACACGATATGATAATCGAATGCAACATATCAACAACACAATTTTTTTGTTATCTACTCAAGAATTTGATATACATGCTCGTCTGCAATACATAACATCAACACTAACACCCACAATCTTCCCATCAACCTCACATCCACCCTAATCAATAGAGGAAATTAACATACACAACCCCCATGAGTGCCATTCACAAATTGGCCAAACATGCAATTTTGCACAATATTCACCCCCAAAAGCCACTCCAGCACACAATCACAACTACCTTATTCCCCCACAAAAATTAACCCCTTTTCTAAAAAAATATAAACCTAGTAAGAAAACATACTTGTGCGATGCGACGAAGCAACAAGACAAGGGAAACCGATCAAAACAAGCTGCTACTGTGCAACACGAAGGAGAAGGGAGAAAATCGGGGGTTTGGGGGATAGATTTAAGGGGAAACAAATTAAAAAGGGGAGAACTAAAGAGGAATGGGGAAAATCGGGGGTTTTAATGGGGGATTTGGTATGTGGGTCAGGTTTATTTAATTAAAAATGGGTAAAACCCATTTTATTTAATGAAATTCGAGAAACATACATGGTCCTCATGACGCGCATCGAACACATAGTCTTCTAGAATTTTGATTCCAGTTGAGTCACAGAATTCATCTTATTTGTGCGACGCACGTCACCCATGCATATGAACCTTTTGTTGACGTAAATTATTATTTCCATCGAAATCCTTTTTGGGATGTCACTCACAATGCGGAACTGTTACAAGGCGCTCTGCCTCATTTTTGGTTGGTGAGGCTGATTTGAAAGCTGGCCTCACGATGCGCAATTGTCACGAGCTTCACTGCCTCCAAGTTATTTATTAAGGCCTGAGTAAGATCCCACCTCGTGACGCGGAGCTGTAACGAGGTGCTCTGCCTCATCTGCTTCTTCATCCTACCCTGTTAAGTCTTGTATTAACAACTCATTAATTACCCATGATGGGTTGCCTCCCATCAATCACCTGAATCTTGATCATGGCATGACTCGTATTTTATTATTTTATTTATTTATTTTTTAAATGCAACAAAATAAAGCATTCCTAAACTATTACAATAAGTCACGGGTCGCCTCTTGTCGGGGCGCCTGATTTAACATCGCGGCACGACCCATCTCAAATCTCACTGCTCATCTAGTATGATCTCTTCAACCTGATGATCCACATCCTTTCTAAAGTAGTGTTTGACCCTTTGTGCATTTATAAGGAATGTAGAACTATCGCCTTTTGTTCCTTAACTCAACTACACCATGTTGAGTCATTCGGACCACCTTAAAAGGACCACTCCATTTAGACCGGAGCTTTCCAGGGAACAACTTCAACCTGGAGTTGAACACCACCACCAGTTGACCTGGCTCAAATGTGCGTGTCACTATGCCTTTTTTCATGCCACTTTTTGGTTTTGTCCTTTTAAATCTTAGCATTATCATAAGCATGCAACCTAAAGTCCTCCAGCTCATGCAATTGTTTGACTCTTTTATGACCAGCTAACTCCGCATCCAGATTCAGCTTCATTATTGCCCAATATGCTTTTTGTTCCAACACAGAAGGCAAATGACACACTTTTCAAAACACCATTCGGCATGGAGAGGTCCCGATAGTTGTTTTGTATGCAGTCCTATACACCCATAAGGCGTCATCTAACTTATCTGACCAATCTTTTCTCAATGCATTTACAGTCTTCTGCAGGATTTGCTTAATTTCCCTGTTGGAAAATTCAACCCGTGCACTAGTTTGAGGGTGGTATGCAGTTGCAACTTTATGCCTTACCCCATACTTAGCCAAAAGATTATAAATAGAGTTATTAATGAAATGTGTACCTCCATCACTAATAATCACTATAGGGGTTCTAAACCTAGTGAAAATATGTTTTTCGGATGAACTTCACAACCACCTTAGAGTCATTATTTGCTAATGCAAGTGCTTCAACCCACTTGGAAACATAATCTACTGCGACAATAATATATTGATTTCCTCTAGATGATGGGAATGGTCCCATGAAATCTATTCCCCAGACATCAAAGATCTCCACCTCAAGGATATTGCTCAAAGGCATCTCATTCCTTCTTGAAATAGTGCGCATTCATTGACATTGATCATATTCCTTAACAAATAACACAACATCTTTAAATAATGTAGGCCAAAAGAATCTCGATTGCAATACCTTATGTGTTGTTTTTTCGCCCCCGTGATGTCCACCATATGTTGAAGCATCGCAGCTCTGTAGCAGTTGTGGTGCCTCTTTCTCAGCTATACATCTCCTCATTATTTGATCTGGACCTTGCTTGAACAAATATGGTTCATCCCATATGTAACATTCCGTAAAATTTTATATCTAGTGAAGATCCCAATAGATTTTTAAGAATGCGTACTGGGGATACATAGGCATTCCAATGCCCAATATTGAGAAATATTGGGCATAGTATAGAAAATTGGCTAAGGGGTAATAGCCAATTTCTATATAATACCCAATAAGCAAAATATTTGGCATATTAGATAATATTGGCTTAAAGGGTGTTAGCCATATATCTAAGTATTAATGAGTGTTTAGGAAATGTAGCTGCAATGAAGACCCTAAGCTAAAATTATGAAATTCATCAGTTGCAAACACATTAGGTACTAGAAATCCAAGTGTCAAGCCTAGTACCCTAATTAAATAACCATTTAAAATTTTAACAACCCTAAAAATGGCTATACTAAATAATACTTAATGTGTCTAGAATGCCTACGATTAGACCGGGTTCACACGGATTGATGCGCGTAGAACCAGACTTCTGAACCCTTACGACAGCCAAGATAACTAACTTGGGGAGTTATTTGAGCTAGGAAAGGTTGGCTCCAGCCATGTAGGGCTTCCGAATATGAAGATTTACTCGGATGAGTCTTTACATGACTTAAAAGGGAAAATCTTAAGTTTGGAGGGTCTAGGGGTAAAATGGTCTTTTTCCAGGCTAAGGGTAGTATCATAATTACCGTAAATATATAATTAATTATTTCATTAATAAGGTGGAGGGGAATTTTGGGGAGAGAGGGACGAAAATTGGCTCTTAGAGTGAAGTCTTGCTCCACCCGGGTTCGAATCTAGGTGGAAGCGATGATTTAAATTATTTTTTTATTTAAGTTGGTAAATTAATGTAATTTATTAATATTTATTATTTATTGGCTGATTTAAAATAAAATTTAAACCAGATTTTTTTAATATTTAAGTAACCCCTATTTGACTAAGTCCTAAACTAGACTCCTAAGCCTAAGATAACTCTCTCCTCCCACGTCTATCTCTCACTTTCATGATAAAAACAACTCTCATTCACATTCTCTCTGCCAAATAACGTACAAGAACAGAAGATAAACAAAACTTCTTCACAATTTAAGAACTCACAATGAAAATTTAAACAAACAACTAATCAAGAACGTTAGGCAAAAGAGGAGATTTTCTGTCAAAAGTTTGGTGTTGAAACTTGGATTTTGACGTGAGTGTTGGAGAAGGTTTGGGCAGCAACTTCAAGGTTTGAACGTCATAAAAGGTATAAGTTCACTTCTCTCTTGGTCCCTTTCCTAAGAGACCCCTTAAGGTTCAGTATATTCCGTTTGAAAACTAGGGTTGTTTCCCCGTTGCATGTCCCTGTCACTAGCTCCCATTGAATCATAGGTTGGTTATGTTTGCTGGTAGAAAACTAGGGATAAAACGTGTTTTCCTGATGCTTATGTGTTTATATGTATGTTCGGAATTATGTGACTTATTTGATTTTTTCCGAAAATGTAACTACATGAGTTTAGGTGTGTTACCGTGGCTATTGGTCACGGTTTATGAACTGAAATGGCATGTTAGTTCTTTGTATTTCATGTACACATGTTCATATCGTGATGTTCCTATGAGATGAAATGTGGCTGATTTGAGTGATAATCTCTTGGCAAAATGAATCCATGAAAATGCACCTAAAACATTCTAAATGCAATACGAAATCCCCTAAGAACTAACGTGTAATGGAATGGAAAAGAAGCTGAAAATGTAACTAAAATTTCCAGCACATTGTTGATTAATTTCAGCCAATTAAGTTGTTTAAAATGTCATGAAAAGTGAAGAAAAACAAGTGAGGTCACTGAGGGTCGAATCCATGACCTCACCACATTAAAAGTTGTGAAAATAAAGAAGTGAAAAACAATGTGGTAAAGGGGAATCAAACCATGCTCCTCGCTGGAAAATAAAGTATGAAAATAAGAAATGAGAGGAGTGGGATTCGAACCCACAGTCTCTCGGTCAAGCTTAAGGAAAAATGAAAAGAAAATAAGTGTGAGGTGTGGGAATCGAACCCACGACCTCTAGGCGGAAAAGGAGAATTAAAAGAAAAATAAAGTGAGGCTATGGGGGTTCGATCCCACAACCTCATCGTCCACTCGAAAAAGTCATGGAAAAAGAAATTAAAAATAAAAGGGGCTGTGGGGGTTCGATCCCACAACCCCTCGACCAAGAAAGAGAAAATTTAAAGAAAAGAAATTAAAAGAAAATGAAGGCGTTGGGGCTTGATCTTGGGTCCCCAAGCCGTGTGGACCAAAATTAAATAAATGAAACATGTAAGTGTTGTCTAAGGGATCCAAAACCAGGTTCTCTTGCCCAAATTCCGTGTTGATACATAAGTTATACGTGAATAAAATGTTCAAGAATAATGCTTCCTATATAGATTGGAATCGATATCTTGGCATACATACAAGATGAATATGTCTTGTACCACATAATCTTAGGAAGATATGAATCACTTAAACAAATTATGATTGAAGCCTCAGGGCTTGTATGTATAGAGCCATAAGTCTACCATACGTTAGAAGTAAGTGAACCTAAGATGTATGGAATGAAATGATGATATGAACAATGAAATGAAGAAAACCTAGAAGGGTTAACTAAGAGTGTGAAACACACTAAATGGCCAAATGCATTGGCATATGATGAAATGAATATTCACGTAAAAAGGGGTGAATAATTATGAAGATAAAATGTTCTTATACTAATTATTGTGGTGACAACATGATATGAGGCTAATGTAAAAGATGAGAGAAATCTCAAATGATCCTAAGTAAGTGTTACCAAAATGTACTCACCTATGAGAGTGTAAAGTTAATGAAGAGACTAGTCTCTATGAACACTCTAATGAAAGTATTGAGATTAACACACTTAATACTAATGATGAGATAAGAAATCATCTATTGAGCTATGATGTCCTCATACTAGAAGCCAACTTCCATGACATATGAGTTGAATGTAATGGAACTTTATACTGAGCATCAATAGACTAGCTATGAGCGGTGATGACTTTTTTCGAGAAGGGCGGAGGTTCACGTAACTCTCATGAGATGAGACTGTCCGACATACCAGGTATGGGTATCCTTATATCTCTTGTTCTTCGAACCTATACTGCCAATATAGGCATCTGGCGGGGTCAATTCCCATGTACGCTAGCATGTTTTGGGTCATGTTGGCCGGTGATTTAACCTCTTTTCGGTGTGGGGGAGACACTGGATTTCATGATTCTCACATGATCTATGTCGGTTAAAGTTAAAGTTCCCACAGAATGAATGAGGCCAGCCTCAAATGATGCACATAAAGAAATGAATGATACCGAAGGTGTTAGGATAGAATAATTAAGAGGTGAGCTAGACTTAAGTAATGACACTAGGTCATTCTTGATCATTGCACAACGAACCCAATGGAAGTCTTAAAATACATCTTAGGTATAGCTGGTTTCTACACTAGCTTATGAATGTATGAAGTGAAGTACGTATGAACGAATGAAGCAGACTCTGTGTTTGCTAAAGAAGGCCCCCTAGTTAAGGACCCATATGTTGAGCCCTCATTTTTTGGGGAGCCTTGATGTCAAATCCATGATCCCAAGTCTCATGGCGTATGAATGAATGATATGAAAGATGTAATGTGCTATACGCAATATGTTATGTGCTATATGCAATATGCTATGTTCTATGTGTAAGACGTTATGTGCTGTGTGCAATATGATACGCATGATGATGCATGTTACTCTCATGGCATGGCTTTCCTAATCCAAATTTGGCAAGTCCACTGACTAGAATTTCCATAAATCATGTTGTAAGGAAAGAGCTATTTTTACTCATGCATGTCTTTCGTGTGTGCTTGCATATACCCATACAGTACAATTGTGTACTAATCCCATACAACTCTATATTTTTACGTACATGCACAGGTGGACGCTAGAGCTCATAGGTTGATGTTGCAGCTATCCGGACGTGAAGCTTTCTTCTGGACTTGGTAGACCCTCATGCGTTCGAGGATGTCTACTATTATTATATAGCTTAGATGTAGGGTTTAGCTAGTAGAGCATGATCCACTAGTGTTTCTTTCCACTTTCATTTCAGACTTTGTATTGGTACCGTTTTGGCAAGAATACGTTTAATGCAATTATAAACTGTTTCTTTCATTTGATTATATCCATATTAAAGGTTGATTTGTGAACTCCTATGATGTTAAGTTTAAAATGTTTAGTATAAAATAATAATAAAAAAGTTCAAATTTTCCGCTAAAGTTAACCTAGATGAAGTAATAATGACATACGTAGGCTTGTCTGCGACCTCTGAGAGGTACACGATGCCGGTCTCATCTGGGGTTTATATTTTGGTCATGACATAAATGATCATATAGAGTGAGCAGTGCCCAAGGACATAGTGAGGGTCCTTCGGACAATAAGTAAACATTACCAAAGGAACCATAAATAATAGTTAATTAGGAAATTACAACCAACACATGTGCAAGCACATGTGCAAGACATGTTAAGAAGCGCCCAAAGGAGGGGACCACCCTTACCGAATTCGGTTAGGGTAGTTAGGGGGAAAACGTGCACAAGAGACAACTCCATGTGGGGGCTAACTTCCTAAACAATTATAGAATCCAACCTACTACCCTAATTATCTACCTAACCTAGGACCAAACAAAATAAAGTAGTTAGTGCACCCGACAACCTAAGACTTAACCGGTGATGCTAACCTAGTAACTAGTTAAAGAGACAACCTAGTACCTAACCTAGGATGGTCCAAAAGGTTGGTTATGGTCCTAAAAACTTAGTGATACTTTAGTAATTATACTAGGATATTAAATTAATTAATATATCATCTAATTTAATTAATTTAAAAGGACAAAACCGAAATCACAAAGCAATTTCCAGATTTTGATTAAGACAAGAAAAAGACAACCTAGTACCTAATATAGGATGGTCCAAAGGATTAGTTATGGTTATAATAAATTAAGGTTACTTTATTAATTTCCCTAGGTATCTTAATTAATTTAATTATCCATTTAGTAAATTAAATTAAAGGGGTCAAACTGAAATTATTACACTAACCTAGTACAACTCAAGAAACATCCTAGCACTTAACGTAGGATGGTCCAAAAGGGTTAATTTTGGTTCCAATGATTTAGTGGCACATTAGTAATTACCATAGGTCCCTTAATTAATTTAATTAGACATTTCATTCATTAATTTAAAGGATCAAAATGAAATTCTAAGAAAAAACTTCAGATTTGACCAAGTATTGTGTTTCCCTAGTTCTAGTCAATCTAGGAGGGGCTTTTTTTTGGTAATAAGTTAATTAATTTATTTAATTAACTTATTGAACCCTAATTTGAATGAGTATATATCAGTTACTAAGACTTATAATCACGTTCAAACTCATAGAAAAGGCAACACAAAAACAGTAAGCAACGAACGAAAGAAAAAAGCAATAAATTTATCGATTTCTTTAGGGAGATTTCAAGGTTTCTTCAAGGTTTAGTTCAAGGTAGTCTTAGAAGATTAAGTTCTACATAAGCTATGAATTTATCTCCTGGACTTATTTCTCCAACGATTCAGTGATCTTGAAAACAAGGGTTGTTCCCGTGTTCTCGGCGAACTCCCTTGTCCCTAGTATCCTTTTCGATTCAATGTTGAAAAGGTTAGAGATCATGTTGTTGGTATGTGGTTATGGCTGATCTTAATGTGTAGGGTTCTTGATTGTTAAATGTCGAATGAACTATGAATTGAAATCGTTTGATGATAAGGGTTCCTTACATGAATTAAAGAACGATGTATTACTAAGATATGCTCGAAAACGTTAAGTGCGATTTGTGACATCATAATGCATACATACTGTTAAGGTGACTTTATTAATATGGTATATTCATCAAATTTTAATATGATTCATTCCAAGGTGCTTAAAAACGTTATACCTAAAGTCATGAACTAAGATTGACTTAAAAGATCTCCATGAAATCACATTTGGATGAATTGCCTATCTTATGCCAATAATTTGGGCAATAAATTGGTTGATTAGTAGAATTGGCTACAACATTGCTTTCAAAGAATTATGGGAAGATTGACTTACTAAAATGATGAGATTAGCTATGGTATATACATGAATTTAATTAAATTGGCTAATGATATTCTCATGACTAGTGTCTAGTGAAATTACGATTTGTGCCAACAAATTGGCTAGTAAAACATATGTATAACCATATTACTTCCAAAACATGAAAATTCATACCAATCTCTACATTAATAAACTCATAACATAGGGTATGTCAATCAATGGGATAACTCCAAACATAGCCTATCCACACGAACTTGTGAACGTAAAAACATTGTTCTTTTAAGTTAATCAAAGGTTAAAAGTTCAAGTGTAGTGAAAGTTTGACTTATGCCAACAAATTGGCCTACAACATTATCTCCAAAATATGTAATAGAATTGGGTAATGATTCCATGAAATTATATTTGAATGAATGTTTGGCTTCTACCAATAATTTGACTATGAAGTTATTCCCAATTGTTTATGCCAATACTAATCATATGCCAATCTTTTGTAGTAAGAGTATCAAATAGATTATAAGCACTTCTAAAATAATTCAATGGATCATAACCAAGGACATGCTATCCATTGGGACAACTCCCAACATTCTCTAAAAGAATGAACTATGAACATATGTAACTCATGAAATAAGTGCTCATCATCCAAAATGATGAAATGAAGCTAATACGCTAAGTTAAAGAAGTAACGTGAGTTATAACATAATTAAAGGGGTCTAAATTAAGTTAGTGACCAGAATGGGGTGTCAAAGAAAGTGAGACAAGTCTTACTCACACCTAAGATACTATATTAAAAGAATACTCATGAATGAAGGTGTTAGTATGTGTGATACTAGTCTCATTAAAACCTAAGGATGATATGTAAGGACAATTCACATTTCATCAATGTGAAGTAAGGATGATATGTAAGGACAATTCTCATTTCATCAATGTAAAGTAAGGAATATATGTAAGGACAATTCACATTTCATCAATGTAAAGTGAGGATGTTATGCAAGGACAATTCACATTTCATCAATGTAAAGTAAGGATGACAAGTCATCAAAAGAGTATATCTCAATATAGAAGTAAGCTTCCATAATACTTGAGTCAACTCTAAAAGATTAAGAAGATAATGAAAGTGAGCACAACACCGATAGACTAGTTATGAGCATGTGCTTACACGTGTAAGTCTCATGAGATGAGGCTACCACCGAGGTGGATAAGTAGTCTTATTAAGTCCCTAGCGTTCGAACTATGACTAGCCAACATAGGAACTAGCCAGTTATTTCCACCTAAGCGAGTTGGTTTCACTTTGTCCGGTGATTCCACCACCCGACACCGGATTTCATGTTTAGGTCACATGATCTATATCGGTTAATGCTCACGATATGATATTGGTTCACTATAGTTGTGAGTGAATCCTTTCCAGTGTGGAGTGAACACTTGAGATGGATTCGGCTTAGATGGGAATCACCCCTTTTTGGTGTGGGGCACACAGGATTTCATGAGTAACTCACATGATCTAGATTCATTTTAATCGGTGAATAACCTCGTTTCGGTGTGGGGAAGAAACTGGATTTCATGTTAGCTCGCATGATCTTATTCCTAATGATGTCTCTATGAAAGTAAGAAAGGATGATGATGATGGAACATATGATCAAAGTGAGCCATGAAGAAGAGCTTAAGTATGTCAATTGCCAATATCACACATATGAAGTTTCAGCAAATAATGGGCAAAGCCAATGAAGATTGGCTTATAATGACTTCTTATATTATGCCAATAAAGGGAAGTAGAAACATAATGTTAACTAAATACCTCATAACTTCCCTAACATGAAAGTGATGAAATATGTATCATAGCTAAAATAGACTGGCTTATGAGATGTTAATGAATATATAAAGTAATGAATGACTCATTGTATGATAGTGAAATCATTCATTCATTGTGGGTATGGGATTACAATGAATCAATACACTTGTAAGTAGAACATAGGACCAAAAGAATTATTGAACTACACAATGAGAAGAAGAAAAAGACTGAAAAATAAACTAAGTCCCCCAAAAGGAGCTCTCGAATTTGCATGATCAAAATCTAAAAACTTTGCTCGAGTTGTTCTAAAATTATTTTGATGATACTAAAGTATTGTAATCATATATAAAATGAGTTGTATTCTTTGAATGCATTAAAATACATCATATTCATACCTTAATTCACAACTAATGAATTAGGAAAGTCTACTGATGTCACTTTCCAAAAATGGCATGTTGTTTAGAAAGAGCTTTCCTTGATCATGAATAGCTTTATGTGCATATGTGCATACACCCATACTTGGTAAAAGTGGTGTACTAACTCTATGCAATTTATTGTTTTTGTAGGTGTTGGTCAGAGGACAGATTGACGACAGTTGCAGCGGTTCGGACTTCAGCGTTTCTCCAGACCATTTTGTATGTCTCTTGATTTCGAGGATGCTACAACTTAGTATATAGTTAGATATAGACATAGCTAGTGGATGTTATCCCTAGCGTTTCCTTCACAGTTTATTTTGATGTTTTTCGTAATAAGGCCGTTTTCGGCAAATGTATTTATAATATATTCATATTCTGTTTCGAATTGATTCTTATGAAAGATGGTTGTTTCATTTACGTTGAGCATAGTATATGATGCAATTAAGTATTTACTATATGAAGTGTATTTAAACTTCATACTTATAAAAAATTCTAAATTTCCGCTAAAAATAACCATATGAATGTGATAAATTCAATGTGAGGCTTGTCTGCAACCTCTGAGAGGTCAGTGACACCGATTGCGATTCGGATTCTAGAATCCGGGTTGTGACACCATATATAGAATTGAGCATCATATCTCAGCCTCTTCCTCTGATGTATGGATGCCCCAGGTGGAAATAAACCACTCACCAAATAATTCATAATATCAGCATACCAAGGTACCTATGCAATCTCCTGTGTCAAAAGCTATTCATTATGGAATTCTTCACGGATTTGACCTTGATTCACCACATGAGAGGAGTCTTCTAATCTGGATAGATGATCAACTATCTGGTTTTCCGAACCCTTCCTATCTCTTATCTCCAAATCAAATTCTTGGAGAAGCAAGATCCATCTGATCAACCAGGGGTTTGCATCCTTCTTATTAAAGAGATATTTTATAGCTACATGGTCAGTGTAAGCTATCACCTTTATTCCCAAAAGATATGATCTAAATTTGTCAAATGCATACACTAATGCCAACATCTCTTTTTCAGTCACAATGTAGTTTGCCTGGGCTGCATATAGTGTTTTACTCGCATAGTAAATGGAAGGAAACACTTTATTTCATTTTTGCCCCAGCACTGCTCCCACCGCAATATCGCTAGCATCACACATCAATTCAAAAAGTAGCTCCCACTTTAATTCAATGAAGATGGGAGCTTCAATCAAATTTTTCTTTAATAGTTCAAATGCCTCCAAACAATTCTTGTCAAATATGAATCTCATCTCTTTCTCCAATAAACTGCACATGGGTCTTCCAATTTTAGAGAAGTCCTTAATGAAACTCCTATAGAAACCCGCATGGCCTAGAAAGCTTCTCACCCCTTTCACAAAAATTGTAGGTGGTAAATTCTCAATCACTTCAATCTTAGTTTTAGAACCTCTTGCCCCATCTTGATACCTTGTGGCCCAACACAATCCTTTTTCTTACCAAAAAGTGACACTTTTCCCAATTTAAAACTAAATCCGGTTCATCACATCTTGATAAGACTCTATCAAGATTTAATAAGCATAGCTCAAAAGAATCACCAAAAAAATTGAGAAGTCATCCATAAATACTTCCACAATGTCTTCCACCATATCGTGAATAATTGACATCATGCATCTCTGAATAGTAGCTGGGGCATCGGACAACCCGAATGGGATGCGCTTGAATGCATAAGTACCCTGTGGTCATGTGAATGTTGTCTTCTTTTGGTCCTCCGGTTTAATAACAATCTGGTTATACCAAGACTACCCATCAAGAAAATAGTAATATTCCTACCCAGCCAATCTATCCAACATCTGATCAATGAAAGATACTGGATAGTGATCCTTTCTAATGCTTTATTTAGTTTTCTGTAATCCATGCATATTATCCACCCTGTTACGATTTTTGTTGGGATCAATTCATTCTTATCATTGGTTATCACTGTCATTCCACCTTTCTTAGGCCCACACTGCACTGGACTTACCCATTTACTATCAGATATTGGGTATACTATCCGAGCATCCACTCACTTAATCACTTCTTTTTGGACCACATCTTTCATTAAAGGATTTAGTCAACTGGGCTTATACCCTAGATGTCTGACATCTGCCAACCTAATGCTTCTTTCCTCTTCTTCAATATCAGCAAGTCCACCTGTTCTTTTGTTAATGCTGCAGACAAAATAACATGTAAAGTATTATATTCACCTAAAAATGCATACATGAGATGTGCCAGAAGATCTTTCAACTCCAACATAGGAGCTTCTTCAATGGAGGGCTTAGGTGGAGGTCCTAGCACCTTATTTAATGGCTCCCATCTTCCTCCAGATTCTGCAATTAATGCCATATCTAAGATTTGCACAGTTTCATGTGCCTATGCATATCCATAAATCTCATCACCCCAAATCACTCGCTCATAGGGGTCTTTAGCTGAAAAGTGTTTAATATCCGCCTAAAGATCTACCATAGTGATAACAGACAACTCCTCATAAACCGATGGAATCTTTAAGGCTTGTATACATCAAAAATCCCTACCTTATCATGAGCTCTCATAGTGAGCTACCCAGGAGCTACATCAATCATTGCCCTCCCGATTGCTAAGAATGGACGTCATAAGATAAATGGAACCTCAGGATCAGGTTCATTTCAATACCACAAAATCAATAGGAAATATTAGAGATCCCACTTGCACCAAAACATCTTCCACTACACCCTCAGGTGTAACTATAGATCTATCAGCCAACTACAAAATTATTGTGGTTGGCTTAGGACTACCCAACCCCAGTTTCTTGTACAGTGAGGTTGGCATCAAGTTTATACTTGCCCCTAAATCACATTAACCTTGAGCATGGATGCTCTGTACTATAGTAATTTGCACTGTAAAGCTACCCGGATCTTTTAGTTTAATGAGAAACCTATTCTGAATTCTGGAGCTACACTCTTCAGTAAGTGCAACGGTCTCATATTTTGTCAGCCTTCTTTTATTGGCCACTATTTTCTTGACATTTTTCGTATACCTGGGTATACCCTGCAATTATCTACAAAATGTAAGTTCATATGAACTTGTTTAAGCAAAGAATGAAACTTACTAAAACATTCATCCTCCTTTTGCCACTTTCACTTTTGAGGGAATGGAGGCGGTGGTGTTACTAATGGTGACACCTTTTCCATAGGGGCAACTTCTTTCTTTTCCTGGGGGTCAACCTCTGTATGTTCACCATCTCTGCTAACTAATTAAATGATATTTTTCTTTGGAGGTACTTACAACATTTACCTATTGTGGATAGTGTTGACAGGTAACCTCCTTGTGGTCTTAAATTTTGAGCACTACCAAATTGCCCAAATCGTTTCTCCAAATTTTGAGTGGCTAGCTAATTATTTCGCACATCAGCAGCCAGTTGAGCCTGGTCTTCCATAATTTTCTTGAGCATATCTTCAATACTCATATTCCCATATTGTTGTTTTGATTGCTCCCTCTATATCTTTCCTTGATAACCTTGTGTATTAATCTGAGGTGTATATTGATTCTGGCCTTGTACTTGATTGTGATTCCTACCCTAAGAAAAATTTGGGTGGTTTTGCCAACTGGGGTTGTATGAATTTCCATATATCTTGTGGCCTCCTCCTTTTTATGCATTTCCTACAAACTTTACTGCGTCTAGGTTTGCACCAAAGATCTCTGCAATGTGATCACTACCACCACAAATCATACACCAAAATGGTGTTTGTTGGATTGCATTAACTTGAGTAGTTTGTTGTCCCAAAGCCATGTTTCTAAAATGTGTATGCATCATATTCTGCATGGCTTAAATTTGTGCAGTTAAAGCAGTCAAAGCATCCATCTCTAATACTCTTGTAGTTTTCATTAACACTGGTTTTAGTCCACTGTCATTCCACTCTGGATTACCTTGAGATATGTGATTCAACAAGGTGTACAACTCAACATAATCTTCTCTAATGCTTGACCACTTGCAGCTGAATCAAGCAAAATCTTAGTGTTAGGCGCCATACCTTCAATCGAAGTATGAACTAACACCTCATTTTCTTGATGATGATGAGGACAACTAATCAACAACAATTTGAACCTGTGCCAAGCTTTATACAAGTTTTCACCACCTAGTTGCCTAAAGCTTAAAATGTCATTCCTTAGTTTCGCAGTCTTCCAAGATGGAAAAAATCTAATGAGGAATTTCTGGGCTAAATCATTCCATGTGGTGATTGAGTTTGCTGGATCTGAAGTCAACCATCTTTTAACATCCCCCAACAGAGAAAAGGGAATTACGGTGAGCCTCACATAATCTTTATTTACACTAGTTGCAGTGTATGTGTCACTGATCTCCAAAAAGTTCTGAATATGAATAATGGGATCCTCATGAGAGAGACCAGTAAACTACCCATTTGAGTGTATATTTGCACTATGCTCTGTTTTTGTTCAAATCTCCCACTGGTCTTAGGTTTATGAATGCACGAAATAACATTGGTGAGTCCTGGGATTGCCACGTCTCTTACTCTCATCTCATTAGCTGCCATTGATTCAAGTGTTAATTCTTGTTCCTCAGTTTTGTTAACTGAAAATAGTTATTCTCCAAAATCCAAAGGAATAGAATATTCTGCTTGCCTCAATTTCCTATGTATGAATCTTTCAGGTTTTGAGAGAGGTTACACTAATATGCGATCGTTGTCCAGTTTGGAATATTTAGACACCTGCAATAATGAAATGCTAAGATCAAGTTTTCAACACTTGTATTTAATTTCAGAACTAGAAAAATTAAATATCTTCTAATTACTAAAGTCCCGGGCAGTAGCGCCAAAAACTTGTTGTGTTCAAATTGCACACGCAAGTGCACGTGATCGTACAAGCAATATGATGGTCTTGTTAAGGAGCCGAATACCGTACAAACTGGGACTTCAGATTAGACTCTACTAACTTTTCGAACTCTTAATTCAACACATGCAGTTTCCAAATTTCATAAAGAATATTAACTAATAATTCTATGTAACTAAAAAAAACAATATTGATTCAATTTCTCTGGTTCCAACGATAATATTGGAAAGATCCAAGACTGTGACTTCTATCATAAATCATGACGTTGTTATTCTTTGCTAACAATTTTATTTGGAATTATCTCCTGCTAAACCATAGGGTTAGGTGTATGATCATGGTCTCTCGACCTCTAATTGCCTACAACAACTACCATCCTAACTGCATCGTTGAGGGGATATAGGATGAATAAAAGTTGAGCATTAAGTTATCTGCATGTATGTTGATCCAAGCAAGGATTCTAGGTATATTTCTATCCTAGAAACGAATCAACCCTAGCTATTTAGAGTCAGCAAAACTTCCTACATTCCACGTTCTACCCTCTTATTCCTCTCTCGAGTTCAATTTGGATAATAATCAATTTCTATGGTGGCCAATCAATGAAATACAAATAGCAAGAATGTAAGAACGAATCATGGATAAATCATAGTAAAACCTTTAACAATTTAAACAAACTTCATTAATCCTGTAGCCACAACCATAGAACTAGGGTATTTAGCCACTCATAATCTTTAAAACAATATAAGAAGTTATGTAAATCATTCCCAAGAATTACAAGACGAAAAGAAAATAAATAGTAATCCTAAACACTGCCAAGTATCATTCTTGATGCTCCCCTTTGAAAATTAGAAAAAAGAATAATTAATTAAATTACAATAAGACCCTATTTATGCTAAAATCAAATTTCAAAATAGGAGCTTCAGGCGCGTGACGCGAGGCTGGCACGCGGTGCACTGACTCGAAATTAATTCAAAGAATATTCTTCCACCAGTTGCACGACGCGGAGGCTAGACACATTCTTCTCCCTCGAAAATTAATTCAAAGCTTAAAAATCCTCTTCATCCTCTACGCG
Source organism: Solanum pennellii (assembly GCF_001406875.1). Taxonomy (NCBI): domain Eukaryota; kingdom Viridiplantae; phylum Streptophyta; class Magnoliopsida; order Solanales; family Solanaceae; genus Solanum; species Solanum pennellii. The sequence continues at coordinate 20,891,754 of NC_028641.1, read as the reverse complement.
ACGCGGGGGTAATATGCAAATGCCTTTTAGGCATTTCTTCCCCTTCATTTTACTTTGATTTCTTCTTGAATTTTAATGTTGCTTTATTACCTTCTTTTAGTTCGTGTTTCTTTCACCTCGCCTTCTTGCATAACTAATCATGTTGGTTAGTTTGGAAAGACATAATTCACTCCATAAGACTCTTAACCTAGTCTTAACGACTTCAAACTATGCTCAAATCTGGGCATAAATAGCATTATGGGCATACAAATATGCACAAGAACAAGTCTACAAGTGCAATAACCATGTAAAACCCCATACCTTACCCAATCAAGCAAACCAAATAAGGACTCACAAGCAATGCCTAACATCACATAACATAGCATTAAGAGTAGTCATCATCATATTTTATCAATATAGACAAATATAATGTTCATACATGAAACCAACATGTAAAGTCAACACATACATTTCATTCACTTTATAAGAGAATAAAACATAAGAACATCCTTCTAAGACTTCCCTCAAGGCATACTAGTGCAATGTATAGGTAGAGTCCTATACCCCTACCTAGACTAAGTCAAACCCCTCAAGTAATCCTAGTTAGATTCCACTTTATTTGTTGATTTTACTTTCGGAAACATCTTGCCTTAACAAACATAGACCACATGAGCTAATGTGGAATCCAGTGTCATGGAAACCTACACCGAATAAAGGTGGACTACATGCCAAGGTAGTACCGAAACATGAACATAGCATCTATGTGGTTACACTAGCTAGTATTCCTATGGGGGAAACATAGTTCAAGAACTAGGATGTGTAATTGGGACCCTCTTTACGCTAACACATTAACATCATTATATCATAGTAAGTCCCATAGGTACTTCATCACCAACCTTATTTCATTACATCTTAAGCATAATCTCACAATCACATAATCAGGACATTTCAATTCAATATCATACCAACCGAATCAATCCATAAGGTATTGTTCAATATAACTTCATCACTAAACACAAGTAACCATAATTGAAATAAAGGTTTGAGATCACAACATTTACCCCAATATCCTTAACAAGCCATCATTGAAGGTTTTACCATAAACCATCCAATTCAACCTAACAATGAGTGTAATATCACCACACAATAGTAATTAACACAATAACGAAGAGAATTACTACACATCAATTCATCACTAGTTTATAACCTAGGGTTAGAGGGGAAAAGGTCATCTTCCACAAACTAGGTCAATACATCAAGAACTAGCATAATTGAATCATAATATATCATACTCTTATAATAATAATCCAAAAGAAACCATAAACAATATAAGATCAAATTCGTAATAGAAAGAAACCCATATGAAATCATCTTTTTGAAAACCAATTTTGAAGGAACCCTTTGGATATATGAATCCCAGTGGTGAAAGGATCCCATACCTTGTTAATTATTGAATACTGTTGGAGAGAAGTAGTCTTATTTCTGCCATAGAACCCTCTTTGGCTTTTTTATTCTATGGAGTTTCTTTGCGAGAGAAAGTAGAGAGAAGAAAGAGCAATTGGATTTTGAGAAATGTTGTCTTTAGACTTAGGGTATGTTATATAGTTGATCAACTAACCTAATTAACCAACAACTAAACACTAATTAACCCACTAACTAACCAACTTAATTAAAATAACTAACTAAAACATGACAACAAACATTGACCTCACATACAAGACCCCGATCTACGAGACCGTAGGTCAGTCGATGGCCAAGGTCCCCTCTGTGCTGCACATCCGTCATTTTGGTCAGAGACTTGAAAAAATGACCCCATCACAAAAATTACTAAGTGACCATCGATGGTGGCAATCGATGCCCCGTCGGTTTGACCATGCCTTGTCGCCTGCAAGTCGTCGATGGCTACCGTCTTTAGACAACTTTTAGCCAAAAGGCAAGGGTCCTCCTCAAGGACCCTTTGGTTTGTCCTTGGGGAGTCGTACCTGGATGTTTCGACCCTAAACAACCTTTAATACATGTTAGACACCATTCCACAAAATCTCATCTAATCCCGACTCCTAAAACCCCGTCAAATAGGCTAAGGCACACTAGAACCTTTTGCACTAGTCTCCGGACGTCATGGACGTTCCTTGACATTTTGACTCTAATACTTCCAAATTGTTTTTATACACTATTATTGACCTTAACACAGTTTTACAACTCTTAGACACTCTTGTGAGGCTCTAGATTATGTTTTAGACTTTCGGAGTATTAAAATATCCCCCCTTAAGAACAGTCATCCCCGAATGACACTTTAAATTTTTTTTTGAATGGAGGAGATATACTCAAAGCTAGCAGCCCAACCAACAACATGAAAAATCAACATAAGTCACAAGTAAAATTATATCAATATGGCATTTGCACAAAGAAACTAAAAATATCAATTACAACATACAACAAGAGCTTCACATCACAACATGAGGAATTTCCTTCTCACACCAACATGAGATCAACATGTCCTTACAGAATCAAGTATGCCAAAAATTCCTTTTCACAACATCTCAACATACTTAGTGTCATTTCATATAGGCAACACATACCAAATACAAGTAAGTGCAAATCAAGAAAGAGAGTATTTTTACATAAGACTTCATTTTTGCAAAAACCTATATCATAAACATGCACATCTCTGCAAAACTAGTCATATTCAACTTATTCATTATTTTCATTATTAGTAGGAACAACTAACCTTAGTTATCAAATAGATGAGGGTAACGAGACTTCGTGTCGGCCTCAGCATCCCATGTTGCTCCCATAAAACCTTTACTGAAGCCACCTCCTTGTTACTCAACTTCTTTACTTGTCTATCAAGGATTGCAACTGGACCGTCCTTATACGAGAGGTTCTCTTCTACACCTAGACCCTCAATAGGAAGAATGGACTCGGGATCACTGATACACTTCTTAACCATGGAGGCATGGAACACCGGATGAACCGAAGCCAATTCAATAGGTAATCTCAACTCGTATGCAACCTTGCCAACCCTTTGCAAAATTTCATCTGGACCCACTTAACGAGGATTCAACTTCCCTATTTTGCAAAATCTCACCATCCCTTCATGGATGAAATTTTTAGATACACCTTATCACCCTCTTCAAATTCTAAGTCCCTTATCCTATCGTTGGTATAATAGTTTTTCTGTCTCAAGTATGGTTTCAACCAGTTCCTTATCATTTAAACTTTCTCCAAAGTCATATAAATCAATTCGGGACCCAAGCGTGAAGACTTGCTCACTTCAAACCATCCAATTGGCGATCTACATCTTCTACCATACAATGACTCGAAATGGGCCATATATATAGATGAATGGTAACTATTATTATATGAAAGCTCAACCAAAGGAAAGTGTTTATCCAAATTTACCTTGAAATCAATTATACAATATCTAATCATATCTTCAAGAGTTTGAATAGTATGCTCCGTTGACTATCCGTTTTGGGATGAAAAGCGGTGCTTAGCTTCACCTTAATACCCAACCCTTTTTTGGAACGACCTCCAAAACCTAGATGTGAATTATGCACCCTTATCCGATATGATAGATAATGCAAAACCATGGCGACACACAATCTCATCTACGAAGATACTTGCATAATACTACGCGCGAGTATGTGGACTTGATAGAGATAAAATGAGCGGATTTGGTCAACCTATCCATAACCACCCATATAGAATCATGTTGCTTTCGTGCTCGAGGCAAACCTACCACGAAATCCATAATTATGTCTTCCCAATTCCAAGTGGGAACTTGTAATTCTTGAAGTAAACCACTTGTATTTTTGGTGCTCGACTTTCACTTGTTGGCATGTCAAACATTTTGCAACAAATTTTGCTATGTCCTGTTTTATGCCTTCCCAACAAAACACTTATCTTAGGGCATGAGACATCTTTGTAGAACCCGGATGAATGGAATAACGAGAACCATGAGCTTCCTCAAGAATCCCGTTTCTCAAGTCATAAACATTGGGTACACAATACGTTCCTTGATACCTTAAGACACCATGCCCCCTAAGGAGAATGACTCATTAAGGTTACCAAGAACCGGTTCATGGAGTTATGGCTCATTAAGGTTACCAAGAACCGGTTCCTTCAACTCCATCAATGGTTGATCAAGGTATTGCTTAGACTTCACCTCAACCACCAAGATGATTCGGAGTTATGATGGACAATAAAAGAACCATTTGGAGAATCTTCCAATCTAACACCCAAATGAGCCAACCTATGAACATCTTTGACTAGGTCTTTCTTTGATTCTTCAACATGAGACGCACTACCCATGGTTATACGACTTAGAGCATCCACAACCACATTGACCTTGCCGGGGTTGTAGAGAATACTCATGTTGTAATCATTCAATAACTCCAACCACCTTCTTTGTCGGATATTTAACTCTTTTTGAGTAAACACATATTGAAGAGTCTTGTGGTCGGTATAAACATCAACATGAACACCATACAAATGATGCCTACGAATTTTCAAGGCTAATATCACGGCCCCTAACTCAAGATCATGAGTTGGATAATTCTTCTCATGCACCTTAAGTTGTCTAGAAACATAGGCTACTACTTTCCCATGTTGCATAAGAACACATCCTAAAACCACTTGGGATGCATCACAAAATAATATGAAGCCCTTGTTACCCTCCGGTAAAGTCAATACTGGAGCAGAGGTAAGACACTCTTTCAAGATTTGGAAGCTTCCTTTGCATGCCTCCAACCACTAAAATTTCAAACCCTTTTGGATCAGGGTAGTCAAGCAATATTAAATGGACGCAACACTATCCACAAAAATCCTATAATATTCTGCTATACCCAAAAAGCTTCTAATGTCGGTTGGAGTCAATGGTCTAGGCAAATTTTGACTACCTCGGTTTTCCTTGGATCAACCTCAACTCCTCACTAGAGATGATATGACCAAGAAATGCCACCGATCTCAACCAAAACTCACATTTTCTATACTTGGAAAATAGTTGGTTTTCCTTAAGCACTTGCAACAGCACCCTCAGATGGTCCATGCGTTCACCCTCATTTTTCTTCTATACCAAGATGTCGTCAATGAAAACAATGAAAAATCAATAGAGGTAATTTCGAAACGCCTTATTCATTAGATCCATATATGCCGCTGGGGCCTAGTCAGACCAAATGATATTACTACAAACTCATAGTAACCATATCTAGTCCGAAATGTAGTTTTTTGTATATCCTCATGTCTGATCCTAAGTTGTTGATACCCCGATCTCAAGTCAATCTTAGAAAAGTAGCTTGCCCCTTGGAGTTGATCAAACAAGTCGTCAATCCGAGGGAGAGGATACTTGTTCTTGATAGTGCCATTATTGAGTTGGCGATAATCAATGAACATTCTAGGGGACCCATCCTTTTTATTCACAAACAACACCAGTGTACCCCATAGAGAAATACTAGGTCTGATAAAGACTTTGTCTAGCAAGTCCTTGAGTTGATCCTTCAACTCTTTCAATTCGGCCAAAGCCATCCAATCAGAAGAAATTGAAATAGGGTTAGTATTCGGTAGCAAGTCAATACTAAAATTAATTTCCTAGTTCGGGAGGAATTCTGAGAAGATCATTAGGAAAGACCTTCGGAAATTCCCTCACAATGGGGACTAACTAAATGGGAGGATTTTTGGAGTGTAAATCTTTTACATTTATAATATATTATAAACACCCTTTTGAGATCATTTTACAAGCCTGAAGACAAGAGATAATACGACCTCTATTTGGAAATTTGAACTTGAATATTCTTGTCCTACAATCAATGGAAGCAAAACAATCGTGCAACCAATCCATCCCCAAAATGACATCAAAATCGACTATATCAAGTTATACTAATTCAAAATGAGTAACTCTATTGGGAAACATTATGGGATAATTTCTATATACCCTCTTTGCAACCACCGACTTGCGGTATTTACCATAAAAGGTTCATTTAGGATATCGGGAAAAATATCAAACTTCTTATATATAAAGGGAGTAACAAAAGATAATGTAGCACCCAGATCAAGTAAATCATAGACATCAGTAGAGAAGACTTGTAACATACTGGTCACCACATTGGGAGAACTCTCTTCTTCACCTTTAGAGAGAAACATATAAAAGAGATTCTTCTTTGGAGCATACAGATTAGAAACACTAGCTTGAGCTTGTCCGCTTCCTTTGTCTTGCCCCTTCAAATTAGGCAATCCTTAACTTTGTGGCCACTGTTGCCACACCCAAAGCAATTATCCATACCAACAAGGCAATCACCATAATGTTTCTTGCCACACTTTCCACAAGTTGACTTCTTGCTTGGTGCACTATTACCTCTTCCCTTTTGAGACTTTGGGTTAGAAACCCTATCATCACCAGCCTTGGGAAATTTGGATGGAACTTGATTAGAAAACCTCTTCTTGAATCCAGGCTTGTCCTTAATGTCAAGCCTACCCTTAGAAGAACCACCTTCATAAGACCTTGATTTCTAGGCCTCCCCATTCTTCCTCCTTAACCTAGTTTCTTCCACTTGTTGAGCATGAACCAAGATAGGATAAATATTCATGTTATCATATAGCATAGCCGAACAAAATTCTTCCACCATGTCATCAGACACCCCCGTAAGAAAATGACTCATCTCATCCCTTGGGTTTGAAACAAAGGATGGAGCATACTTGGACAACTTAGTAAATTTCAAGGAATAGTTAAGTACACTCATACCTCCTTGACGAAGGTTGATGAATTCCTCCACCTTAGCTCCCTCATATCTCTAGGAAAGAACCTATCAAGGAAATACCTTTGCAAAATCTCCCAAGTCACCGAACCACCTCTTAGCACACTGTTATCCCTCTATTTCACGTACAGAGTTTAGGCCACATCTATGAGTTGATAAACTGACAACTCGGCCTTCTCAATTAAGGTCACATCCATAGCGTAGATAACTTTATCGACCTCATCGATGAAGTCTTGAGGGTCCTCATCCGACTTGAACCCGCAGAATATACGTGGATTCATTCTAGTAAATTCTCACAAACGAGCGGCCACAATGTTAGCATGTTGATGAACTCTAGGTCCAACCTCCCTATTCACTTAGGCCGTCATGTATTGTACTTGAGAAGTGACAACATTATCTTGAGAATTCATGGCTTGAGCCAATTTGAGAAAATCCGCCCTTATCTCTCCATCTGTCATCGGTGGAGGAATAACAAGAACTTGATCACCCATAGAAACTTCTTCAAGAGGAGGCACTTGGTTTTCTTGAGCTCCCACATTAGCCATTTCTTCCTTTTCCCTTCTAGTAGCTCCTCTTCGAGTATTCATACCTATAACCACGATACAAGGTTTAGGTGAAAACACATAACAAGACTCCATAGGCACGACATTGGAATACATGGAGATGAGAATTTATAAGAATCACATAGTCTCTCATTCATATGTCTGGCGCTCTTCACAATTATGAATAAGAATCTACATAGATGTTGTTTAATAAGACATAATTTCTAGGGATATTCAACCTCATGCTCTGATACCAAGTTTGTCACATCCGGGAAGTACCCTTAGACGTAACCAGCGTCGTCATCCTCAGAGAGGACTATCTTAGCATTTTTCATGACATTCATACGTGAAGAAGTGCATACAATTAAATCTTTTATCTACATATATTTCATGATGTTTACTTTTACCTCTTGCTTATATACAATATATTTATAGCGAGTATATAGACTTCTCGTATAAAGATTACATAGTCTTATACTTTTATGCCATATATAGAAACCATGCATAATATAGTCTAAGAAGGGATGTCTCATATTAAACCATCTAAACGAAATAGAACAATACGAGCATAGCCCTTACATAAATGTAAAATTGCCACTTAGGGCTTACAACAATGTCTTGAAATAACATTAGTGAACTGAATGTCTTTAGACTATAACAATGTAGCATAGGTAGAGTGATATAATGGAATCATCCTCGAAACATGATGACATATCAATCTAGTCACAAACCCTTCAATGACCGAAACCTAAAATGTTGGGGGAAAAGGGAGAAATGGGGTTAGCACATCACTTATACTAAGCATGGAATCATATGCACACATAATATCGAAATCATGCAAAAAAGGACATTTGTTCAAAACCATGACAAGATATTTCAAAAAGCCTTATTCACAATCAAGAAATCATATAGGACAACAACCACATATTAATTAAGACAATAACATATCCAACACAAGACCACCATCATCAAGTATAACCAAGTGAACATGTTCACATCATAATAGAATTCATAATCAATGTAACTCCAACATCATGTTTACAAAAACAAAGCATTCATAAGAGTTTATGTCCTAATAACACATACAGTACTCTCACCTATAAACCCCCATTAAGTCTACAAGTGCAATGACCAAGTAAAGCCCCATAATCTGACCCAATCAAGAAAAACAAACAAGGAATCACAAGCAATGCCTAACATCACATAACATAGCATTACGAGTACTTATCATCATACTTTATCAATATAGAACAATAGCATGTTCTTACATAAAACCAAGATGTAAAGTAAACACATACATTTCATTCCCTTTATAAGAGCATAGAACATAAGAACATCCTCCTAAAACTTCCCTCAAGGCCAACTAGTGCAATGCATAGGTAGAGTCCCATACCCCTACCTTGACTAAGTCAAACCCCTCAAGTCATCCAAGTTAGTGTCCACTTTATTACTTCATTTTACTTTCGACAACATCTTGCCTTAACCGACATAGACAACATGAGCCAATGTGGAATCCACTGTCATGGAACTGTACACAAAAAAAAGGTGGACTACTTGCAAAGGTAGTACCAAAACATTAACATATCATCTATGTGGATCTACTAGCTAATATTCCTATAGGGGAAACACAGTTCAAGTACTAGGAGATGTTATTGGGACACCCTTTATGCCACATGCATTATAGTCTCCAATCTCATGAGTACAATAGTAAACCTACCTTCCCTATGTGGGAAGGGACTAGTTCACTTGGTGCTAAGCTAGAGTCCATTTTGAAAAGTATTTCATTACAAATCATAACTTAGTTTAGGTAATAGGGTCTACCCCTTATATACTCATAGTCATAGCTCAATAGGAATTGCATGAGAACACCTATCATTAAAACCCTCATATGTGATATTAGCGCATTAATATTATTAAATCATAGTAAAACAGATAGGTGCTTCATCACCAACCTTATATAATTACATCTTAAGCATTATCTCATAATCACATAATCATGAAATTTCAATTCAAAATCATAATAACCCTAATCAATCTTATCATAAGGTATAATTCAATATAACTTCATCACTAAACACAAGTAATCATAATTGAAGTAAATATTTGAGATCACAACACTTACCCCAATCTCCTGCACAAGCCATAATTCAAGGTTTTACCATCCACCATCCAATTCAACCCAAAAATGGGTGTAATATAATCACACAGTAGTAACTAACAAAATAATGAAGTCAATTGAATCACTACGCATTAAATCATCACTAGTTCATAACCTAGGGTTAAAGGGGAAAAGGTCATCTTCCACAAACTAGGTCAATACATAAAGAACTACCATAATTTAATTATAATACATCATAATATAAGCATAATAATCCAAAATAAACCATAAACAGTACAGTTTAGAAGATCAAATTTGTGATAGAAAGAAACCCATATGAAATCCTCTTTTTGAAAACCAATTTTAGAGGAACCCTTTGGGGAAAGGAATCCCGAAGTTGATAGGATCCTATACCTTTTTGATTGTTGAAGATTTATGGAGAGAAAAAGTCTTCTTGCTGCCATAGAACCCTATTTGACTTTGGCCTTCTATGGAGTTTCTCTGTGAGAGAGAAAGTAGAGAGAAATAAGAGCAATTGGGTTTTGAGAATTGAGAGGTGTTAAGTTGTGTTTATTTTTAGGGTAGGTTATATAGTTGATCAACTAACCTAATTAACCAACAAATAAACACTAATTAACCCCATATCTAATTAACTTAATTAAATGAACTAACTAAAACTTGACAGCAAACAATGACCCCGACCTACGAGACCTCGACCTACGGGCCGTAGGTCTGTTGACGACAAAGGTCCCCTCCGTGCTGCACATCTATCATTTTGGTCAGAGACTTTAAAAAATGAACCCATCACAAAAATGACTTAGTGACCATCGATGGTGGCAATTGAAGCCCCGTTAATTGGACCACGCCTTATCGCCTGCAAGTCGTCGATAACTACTTTCTCTAGATAGCTTGTAGCCAAAATGCAAGGCTATTCCTCAAAGACCCTTTGGTTGGTCCTTGGAAAGTCGTACCCAGACGTTTCGACCCTAAGAAAACTTTAATACGTCTTAGACACCATACCACCAAAACTCATCTAATTCTGACTCCTCAAACCCCGTCAAGTAGGCTAAGGCATTCTAGTACATTTTGCACTAGTCTTCGAACGTCATGGACGTTCCTTGATATTTTGACTCTAAGACTTCCTAAATGATTTTTATACACTATTATTGACTTAAACAGTGTTACAACTCTTAGATACTCTTGTGGGGCTCTAGATTACGTTTTAGACTTTCGAAGTGTTACATAAAGACTAGGAAAAGAGAGCGGAGCTAGCCATACAAAGGAAATACACCAAGGAAGCCAGGGCCTAAAGATGAATTATCTTTGATACTAATGTTCCTACATGGACTCTAGGTTTCTTTAATTCTATACATGCCTTCGGGACAGTTCATGAGATAGAAAAAATGATTGTAGATAATATCGCTGCAGAAGCTAAGGCAAATAAAAAGGATGAAGAACAGAATGATAATGCTTCGGGGTCCCTTGTCGAGTTCCAGGTGGATGCATCAAGAACTGATACCCTGACAAGAGGAGAGGATGCATAGACATGACCTTTCTTCACCCCTCCCTTTGTCTTATCTTTCATTAATTCTATATACTGTCGTTATTTATATTTGAGGAGACATACTTTTTTGTAGTAGGGTGAGGCTCACCTTGTCTGCTTATTACGAATATTTGCGTTTTGTGTATACAATTGGGTTGTTTTTTTTTAATTATGTCTTAAAAACTTCTTTTGTGATTTCTTGAGCTTATGACTCTCTTTTAGTTTAATTTAAAAATAATTTTGACCCTTCCAAAACACTTCATTTTCAAAAATTTCACCACCTTTTGTGTGGAAAGTGATTGTTATTGTTCAAATTCAAATCTCGATTTCAATTAATACCGATGACTTGAATAGTGATCTCAATTGAACAAACATGAATGTACATATATAACAAGGATAAATGAAGTTACACAGACAATTTCTAAACTCTTTGCATATCATTGTTATTATCCATTAATCGAATTGATTCTTTTGTAATGACCATTGCACACTAGCGAAAATGTGCAGTTTTGTTTGGCTTAAGTATCAATGCTTTGTGTGATGAGCTTACTTTGAACCATGCACGAATAAACCTAGAATTTTCCCGGTTAGTCTAATTGATTTATAAAGGTTTCCTTTTGAGATGATTCTAGGAAATTTTATAGAGTGTAAGCGAATTTTAACATGTACCTCTTTTTGTGGCCTATCTCTGAGTGTGTGGAACTCGTTTGAACACCCTTTGAGCCTTACCTGTCTTTGGAAGAACCTTGATGAAATCTAAAGCTCACGTGATCCACAACCTATATTCCTTTTGTTTTGTGGTTTAAAGTAAATAGCCAACTTAATAAGGACAAAAGCGTAAGTTGGGGGTGTGGTAAAATGGAGAAGGAGAACTGAAGAAGTGTAAGAAAAGTCTTTCTTAATACATGGTGGTGCAGAAAATGGAAATCCTCCATATATATAAAAAAGAAAAAAGAAAAAATAAAAGAAAAGAATGAAGAAGAAAAAGTTGTGGAATAGAAGCACGAAAGAAATTGGGTTTCCACCCAATTCATGGAGGTGAATAAAAATATGACTTATAAGCAATTGAAAAAAAATTGATAAAAGGAAGAGAAAGAAATGTCTTGAGAATACCACACCTCATAAGAAGAAATCACTGAGTATAAATGGCAATACCTTTTCACTCAACCCAATTACAAGCAATAAAAAGTCCTTTTTGATCTTGAGTTAGTCAAACCAAAGATTCATGGGAAAATAAGGGAAAACCTATGGGAGAAAACATGCATTGTGTTCCTCTTTGTGAGTGTGAGTGTTGCACTTGATTCCTAATATTCAATTGATTTATCCTTGTGTGTTAATATGGAATCATTCTTTGTGTGAGGGACTGTAGATACTTATTTTGAGCTTGAACTTGCATGAGTAGCAAGTATTCAGAGCACAAGAATCTTTGGTAATGCTGTGTCAGAACTTGAATCTTTGAGTATACAATTGATCGTTGCATGAGTAATTTGAATCTTGTTATGTCTTTTCATGATTAAGTCTTGTGTTTCACTATTTAAGACATACTATTTGAACTGCTGAACTTGAGTTTTACTTGAGGACAAACAAAATTTTATGTTGGGGGAGTTGATGAGTTCATAGATTCAACTCATTTCGACCTTATTTTAATGAAAATAGTGTCCTCAAATGTTCATTCTATCCCAATATATGATGAACAATCTTATGTTTCGTTAGTTTGAAGCTTTAGTATTAGCATGGAAGCTTAGGCACAAAACAAAACAAAAAGGATGAAAAGTGCTGAAGAGGAACACCTGAGCATCGCCAAGTATACTTGGAGATTAACCGAAAGGATGTATATCATTTATTCCAGCAAGCGAAGCCTTGAAGGAAATGTATGAAAAGGAGAAGTGGGTGCTGTGCCGAGTAGTTCCGCGAAGCTGAATTATTCCGTCCAATGGTCACGAATGCATAGACGTTGAAGGCAAAAACCAAATGGCGATGATCTAAAGGAATGGAGAATTTCCGAATCACTCGGCATTCATGACTAACCTCACCAAATTGATTCGCCAATAAAAATTCTAAAGTCTATAAATACTAAACTCTTTATTATTTTTAAAAGAGGAATAAGAAAATAGAGACACAATTTGAAATTTTGAAACTTAGGTCTTAAGTTTAATATTTTGTCTCAAGTTTTGAGAGGGTGTTCTGGGATTAGCTATTAAGTTTAATATTTTCTCTCAAGTTTGGAGAGGGTGTTATGGGATTAGGTATTAAGTTTAATACTTTCTCTGAAGTTTGAAGAGGGTGTTGTGGGAGACTTGAAGAAAGGAGATCTTCTTCCCAAATCAAAAGTGAGTCTTCTCCATTCTCCTTCCGTTGCTCATATTAAGGTTTAATTTCTTATACCCATTTGATTTCTTCATAATTTTAGGTGTATTCGATTATATCTTGATTTGTGGCTAAAAACTCCATTATTGGGGTGTGATTTAGCAAATATGTGATGATATTATTGTTGGGTCTTGCTTGTTGATAGGTTTGATGCATTTATTGGTGATTTCACGAGTGGTTATGGTTTAAGTTAATGGGTTAGTAGTTGCAAATACAAAACCAACCATGTGTTTTCGGCTTGCTCGAGAGAGAGGTCGGGAAACCAAGACTGCTAGATTGATGGCCTAAGAGGTGGGGCAACATGAGGTTCATGCCGAGAGGGTGAGCCCTACTCGCATATCCTAGCATTCATCATCGAAAGATTGGGTGTGGGTAAGGCGTAGGTTAGTCTTCATCAGATGAGTTGGTGTTCGAGAGAAACCATTTGATATGGGTTAACTTGCTTGAGAGGGAATTTACTTTCACTTAAAGCATAGCCTAGTCATCATTATCTTGCAAATTTCCTATCGAAATCATGTACCCAACGGTTTACTTGAACATATATTGTGGTTTCACCCCAAGAACATCTCCTCATACTTGATTACCCTTTGTTTTTACTGCTTATTCCAGACTCGTGACAAACCCTTTTGATATTTTAAACTTTGGTGTCACAATTTTAATTTACTTTTTTTTATTCAAAAATCTCTCAAAATATTACTAGCTAGAATGTAAATTCCAGTTTAGCTACTATTTTCACTAACAGTACCATGGGACACGACCCCAACAGTTGGTTGGGTTACTATACTCGCTTCGATTCGTATACATTCAGATTGTAGGCTAGTGTTGTTGATCACAATATCATAAGAAACATTCGTTTCCATATTTTGACATAATTATGGGATAGGTTTCCACATTCTGGCATAAACATATGATCGAGTACCACTTTCTGATATGCTAACTGTTTGGATTTGGGTTCCATTAAAGAACAAATGATATGCTATAATTGTGTTTATTAAGAAATTTAAAGTTGTACCTTGTTTGTAAATATTGATAATATTGTATAAGTTTGATATATGGATGTGATTATATTGTTTTAATGACTTACTTATGTTGCAGTTACTTGGACAACTGCATGATCCTACAAGTACACTGCAATTGTGTACTAATATTGCACTTGCCCTTTCTTTGCTGAGTACAAGGCATCTTAAAGTGGCTATTGACATATCTTATCAAGAAGATAACTGATGACATCGAATTCAAGGGTGAGTAAGTTCTTCCAGGACGCCATGAGTTCTCTTTGCGTTTACGTCCACATTACGGACTAAGACATTCTAGTGTTCTATTAGTTGGTTAGTTTGGGGTTGATTACCTTCCTTTTTAGACGTGCTGAACGTTAGCTGTTTTGGTACATTGACGTTCAGGTTCTAGGGGTATTTCCCGCATTCTTTAGTTGTTAGATCTTTTGGAAGTTTATTGTAACTTAAGATTTTAGCCATTATTCTTGCTTTTGTATCCTTAAATGCTTTAGTTTTGGTTTGTTGCTTAGTTTGAGGTATAGTAATGATTCTCCGACCGGAGGTTTAGTGTGGGTGCCAATCACGAAGTATCAAATCACTTTTTGAATGTGTAGCTTTATATACTATATAGATAGATATAAAATTTTTCATTATCCATAAAGAAATGAGAGTGGAGTTAAATATTTAGGTCTTTAAATTTATAATAATGAAATTGAATAATTAGAATAATAAATTTTGAGACATTTAAGTTTTCACAATAAAAAATAGAAATGAATTAAGAGGGTAGTATTTGACACCGTTTTAATAATAATAATAAATTATAATATAGGGAAATTTATCCAAAGAATAAGAAAAAATTAAATAGGATCTCTGTCATTTTTTTATTACAAAAGTATTGCATAGAGTTTTAAGTCTTTGGTTTTAGTTTTTCTTAAGAATTATACAAATACTCAAGTTTGTTTTCATTTTTTTAATTCACTTCTTGAATAACATTATTTTTTATTTTTGTAGGATATCAAATTTTCGCTCTTTACAATGCTTCTATTCGTAGTGTCGTATTTAGAACGCACTTCAACATGCAAATAAACAGTAATGTCAAGTACATAATGTTAATTTTAGAATATTGCAAAAAGGTATCATGATAAAAACTAATCATAATTTAACCTAATGAAATATTTATGTATAACTATAGTTATATTAAAGAAAAAAGAGAAAAAAAAAATCTTTATCAATTTTCTCATTTTCACTCTTCTGATATGCCTTATTTATCAGTTTATTCTCTTCCCATTACATTTTAAAAATACAACTTTAAGAAAAAAGAGAATGTAAAGTGGTATAATTAAGAGAATTTTAAAATATATTTTAAGTTTTTTAATAAAGTAAATAAATGAAGTATAGAAAAGATGAAAGAAACACTAAAAAAAAACTAATTCTTATAAAAATAATTTTATAGTAAGGCTCTACATCATCTTCTTCCGAAATTCACAATTTTTTCTACTTTTGTATCTTCCTCAACTTTCTTCTTCATCCCTACAAGCAAAAATTAAGAATACACTTATATGAATTTCTTAGTTACTCCATAATTTTATTTGTGTTGTGTTTATTCAATTTAGTTTATGTCACTACCAAGACCATCGTGATTGACATCCAGACTAAACTACAATGGGAAAGCCACTACTACACCCCAACCAATAAACTAATCTAAACTAAGGCATTTAAGTATGAGAAAACAAAAATAATAGCTAAGAACTGAAGTTCCTATAAACTTTAACAGAAGTTCTAAAAACTAAATAACGCAGAAGAAATATAACAAAGAACATGAAAGTCAATGTACCAAAACATGTAAAGTTCATGAAGTCTAAACAAGAAGGGATACAACACCAACTAATTAATTAATCAACTAACTAAATTAAAACAATTGTCTAAGTCCAAAAATAGTAGACATAGACAAAAGAGAATCCATGGAATCCCGGAGGAATTGCCTCACCCTTGAATTCGAAGGATCACTGATTTCCTAAGCAAGGTATATCAATAGCCGCTTTAAGATTCCATGTATTCGATATAAGCTCTTAACCATTTCTTGGCCTTACCTTGAAGTTGGAAAGACACAAAATCAACCCCATGTTCATGAACAAAAACCAATTTATGCAGCCTCTTATAGCAGTCTAAGATGAACTCATACGCATCGTATCTCAGAACCAAGAAATAGCGGAGGCTTAAACTTCAAGAACTTAGGCAACGCGTCATGCTCATTATAGCTCATAACAGAACCCAACAAAGGAAGGAACAAAGCATCAATACCTACATTTCCACCCGTCTTGGGAACAATGCTAGCAACAAGAGTATTAGAAGGACCTTGAGTTATTTGAACTGATAGAAACACTCCAGGACCAGCCAACCCTTTCAAGAATGCCATGAGTTATTGAGCTTGCACTGGATCTATCGGAGGAATACCTTTAGCCTCAGCCTGTACTTCTTCCTCTTGTTCAACTTCCTCAACATTCTCAACATTCTCCACCTCAACCTCAACCTCTTCTTCCTTTTCCTCATAATGCATAGGTGGGTTCTCATTCATGGGCGCATTATCAAGCAATACCTCATTCACAGCGGCAGCTATTCTTCCATGTCCTATACCCCTACCTCGACCGCAACCTCTTGTTGTTGGTTCCTTAGATGGAGCACTGACAGGAGCTACATGCTTGACACCATTATTCCTAGTATTAATCATCTATGGAAAAAAGAGTGAATGAGGTTAGATACCAATTTGATTAGATATATACCAATTTGAATCAAGTTGTAGAACCGAAGGAGATAAGACAAAAATAGAGAGATTTCCTAAAGTGAAATAACCTCTTAAAAAAAGTAAAGGCATCCCCGTACCATTCTGCGAGACTCTATTTGGACCCATTTTGTTACATCGAGATCAATAAACCTAGGCTCTTATACTAACCTTACCCAGACCATCGCGATTGGCACCCACACTGACACTACGGTGTGCGAATGACTACTACAACCTTGACCAAGCAACTAATCCAAACTAAGACATTTAAGTATGAAAAAACAAGAAAAATAGCTAAAGATAAAAGTTCCCATAAACCTCAACAATAGATCTAACAACTAAACAATGCGGAAAAATAACCTAGAACCTGATAATCCATGTTATAAAATATCTAAAGTTCAACAAGTCTAAACAAGAAGGGATACAACCCTAACTAATGAACTAATCAACTAACTAAAACAATTGTCTAAGTCCTGAAAAAATGGACATTGTCTCACCTTTAAATTTGAATGATCATTGATCTACTGATCTAGGTATGTCAATAACGCTTAAAGATGCCCCGTACTCAACAAAAATAAGAGCAAGTGTAGAATGAGTATACAACCACACTATACTGGTAGATTTACACGACTATACCACTAGTGCAACATAAGCAAGTCAAACAACATTATCATCACATGCATATATATCAACATATACAATATTATTAACATTTATGAACAACGATAAGTTCACAATCTTATATCACATCATTAGTCCTCTCACGGAAAACAAACCCAAAAAGTTAAAATGCCAAAACGTGGAAACTAATCTCATATTTAATCTAGAACCCGGCAACCGATCTCATTCATACACCACAATCACAATTACAAGTATATCATTAATATCATACATTTAAGTCATGATTTTATGGAAAAAATCATTCCTCTATCTCATTTTCATCAAGTATGATCAACATTGCAATATTCATACATATACAAGTATGATAATGAAACAAGAACAACCAAATATCACACAATCATAGATTACAACCATTACCTACCTAAAAAGCATCATGAAACCTTAAGAAACTTGATACTTCCCTATTAGAATTTGTTCCCCTTGTACTTGGTCTACAAAAAATCAATATAATATAAGAATCAATAAGAAATCACTAATTACCTAAATTACTAAAAATTCAATGAACCCTAGATCAAATCCATGTTCCTAATAATCAAAATTAAGGTTATTTTAACCATAGAATCTATAACAAAACCCTTCCCCATCAATATTCACCTATTCTACTATGTGCTACCGATAAAAAAACTAATTTGGGGAGTGAAAATCATACCTTTAGCTTGAAGAAGGGTGATAAATGAGAAGGAGTCAACTAGGGTTTGTTTTATTAGCTCTAAAAATTGAGAACTGCCAAATAAGTTTGTCTAGGGGTTTATTAACGACATTATGTCGTGTTTGGCCCAACACAACGTCCACAACCCTACCACAACGCCCCCTCAAAAGCGACAAAAATCGGCGCCAAGGCAGCATCTTCAAGACTGAGAGCAATTTAAGAAATTCTAAAATCCCCATTTTACAACACATCTCTAAACCACGATGCTCTATAAATATCCTTTACTTTAAGATCAATTACAGGAGTTCTACTCACAAAAATTCAATTCTTTAAAGTTGTAAGGGTTCTTTAACGAGTTATCAAACTATTCATGTAATCAAAATCATAAATGTTTCACCCGATTTCTATTAGATTTACCTATACCTCAAAGACTCTAATTTTGTTCAAATCTAAACTAGGATGGCAAATTTAAAGAAACTGAGGAAAAGTTTTCTGACCCAAAATATTTCCCAGTTGTCTTTTCCATAACGACGAAACCCGATCGTTATAATAGATTTTAATTTACCCATCACTTGTCTCTGAGTGACAAAACTTAGGAAACATAGGCTAAGGAAGTACTGAAGTAGTACATGATTCGGCGAATAATTGAGGTTACTTGTCTCACATATCCTTCTCCATTTCCCAAGTAGCTTCCTCAACCGCACGATGCTTCCATTGAATCTTCATAGACTTAATCTCTTTGGTCCTAAACTTATGCATATCATGATCAAGAATTACAATCGGTTCCTCCTCACATTCGAGGTCCTTTTCTAACAAAATGGAGTTCCACTTAATGATATAAACATCGTCTGATACCTCTTCAAAATAGATACATGAAATACTTGATGAACACTCGATAGATTAGGAGGTAAAGCGAATCCATAAGCTACCAGTCCCACACATTCAAGAATCTCAAATGGACCAGTGTATCTAGGACTGATCTTACCTTTCTAACATAATGTCATCACCCCTTTCATGGTGATACCTTTTGAAGAACATTTTCACCGGATTTAACCGTCATGTATCTTACTTTATGATGCACATACTTTTTATAGTCTACTCTGGGCTTCTAGAAGCTTAGCTTGAATACTCCTCACCTTATCTTGAGTATCCTTCACTAAACCTACCCCCAATGGTTTCACGTCTCCAGCGTCAAATCATCCTATAGGTGATCTACAACCCCTCCTATATAATGCCTCAAATGGTTCCATATCAATGTTGATGTGATAACTATTATTATAAGAGAATTCACACAAAGGTAATACTTATCCCAAGTCCACCAAAATAAATCATACATGCCCTCAACATGTCCTCTAACACTTGGATAGTCCTCTCCGAATTGCCCTTACGTCTGTGGATGAAAAACAGTACTAAAAGTGAGTTGTGTGTCCAATTCATCATGTAATTTCCTCCAAATAATTGATGTGTATTAGGTACCACGATTTGATATGGAGAGGAGAAACCCATAAAACCTCACTATTTCTTTCACATACACTTAACCAATTGTTCAGGGTTATAGTCTATCCTTACCAGAATAAAATAGGATGGATTAGTCAGTCTATCAATCACTATTTAAATAGAATCAAAATTACCCAACATCTTTGGAAGACCAACCACAAAATCCATGCTATTCTTTCCCATTTTCATTCCGGAATCAACATTTTTTTAAGTAAACCTGCTGGACTTTGAGTTCATACTTCACTTGTTGACAATTGTGACACTTTGCCACAAACTCCGCTATGTAATTTTTCATGCCCGACCACCAAGAAATTTACTTAAGATATCTATACATCTTGGTCACACTCGGATGAATTGAATACCACGAACCATGAGACTCTACCAAATATTTCTCAATAAATTCATCTACTCTGGTAACACATATTCTCCCTTTGAAATATAGCACACCATCTGCATCAAGAGTGGTATCTTGTGCTTTACCAATCACAACATTCTTCCTATGTTCCAACAAATTCTCATGTTCAAATTGTTTGGATTTAATCTCTTCAATGAAAGACTTTAACTTGATAATATATAACACACTACCTGTTTATGAGATTCCCAATTGCATGAATTTAGACTCTAAGGTGTGAATTTACTTAGCTAAAGGTTTGTTCAATATACTCCGGCAAGATAAATACCCATACTCACTGCTTTTTGGCTCAAAGCATCTGCCACCACATTAGCCTTGCCCCAAGGTATTAAAGGGTGTCATCATAATATTTTAGTAACTCCGTCCACGTTTGTTGTCTCACATTTAATCCCATTGAGTGAACAAATGTTGCAAACAAAGATGATAAGATAATACCTCACATTTAACACCGTAGAGGTAATGCCACCATAACTTAAGAGAAAACACTATCGTTGCAAAGTCCAAATCATGTGTTGGATAATTCCACGCATGCACCTTAAATTGATAAAAGACATAAGATATACCATTGTTATCGTACATAAACACAACACCTGAACTAGAATGTGAAACATCACTATAAACAATAAAATCTTTACTTTCAATTGGTAATGTTAGAATAGGCGTGGTGGTCATGAAACGATCCTAAGATTGAACTAGTGAGTAGATCCTAATGTGTACTTGTTTGAGTTTGGTGTGAAGTTTGAGGGTGTTTGATGTTGCTTGATGTTGTTATGAGTCACGGTTGAGGTGTATAAGGATTATACATCAACGTGCGACCCTCAAGTACCACCTTAAGGGTCCTTTTGGAGGACCCTAAGGCTTTACCACAAGACCCCATGAAACTATAAGGTTTCCTCAAAGGGGGTCACTTACGGATGAGGTTCACACTCCGTAGGTCCATCCAAACCCCATGAATTATCACCGTAGGTCAAGAACCCCAAATGAGGGTCTCATAAAAAAACCACTAAGGTAAATATATGGTCCTATCAATCCATCCACGGTCCGTGGATGGTTACTCGTGGTTTGGACCTGTTTTACTAGGGTGGTCTCGACCATTTTAGGGGTGATTTGGTAAATTCACCCTATATCTTTAAATTATGAGGAAAAATATTTTAGGTATAGTAACATATTATAAAAGTATTAAAACATTAAAAAGGTATTTTAGACTTTATTATTGTCAAATCTCAAAAGCTAGAAACCTCTCTTCTCCAAAACTGTCTCTCAAGGAAAACACCATTAGAGGTGAAGAACTCAAGGTTCCAAGGTTAATTTCTTCAGGTTTTCAAGTAAATTTCGTGGTATTCTTCAAGTATAAGGTATGGTGATTTTTCATCCTTGATTAATATTTCGTTTAAGGATTCTAATCAAAATAGATTTCAAAGTCTTTCAATGATCAAAATCCTTGTTTTTAATATACACATGGGTTCATTGATAAAACTTTTTCAAAGAAATTATATTTATAAGTTAAGGTTTCATTGATGATTACAAGTTGATTTTACATTGGATTCCTTCAAGAACCCATGCCTTCCTCTAAACTAGCAAATTGATTAGAAATTGGTTGATTATGAATGTATAATAAATAGTATGTGTGTATATGAAGTTAGTTTGAATTAATATCAATTGTTATGTCTGATTATAATGAGTTATTGATGCATTAATGATATGAGGACCGTGACCTAGAAATGGAAGTTATGAAAAAGTTTATGTTCAATTACTTATGTGGATTATGGAATTGGTTATGGAAATATGTCGAATGTCTTATCTATTGCAGTATCTTGGATATAGAGATTGAGATTCATTCTTATTGATAAAAAAATGTAATTTTTTGATGTGTAATCCACTTATGGTGGATGCGCTTATTTGATAGGTATATGAATGTGAATTTAATGAAGTTAAGGTGATCATGTCTTGAAGTATATGTATATGTGATTCCAATGATAGAATGATGATCTTGTATAGAATGTGCATGTGTATCTTGAATTGGTAGGCTTAGGCCTCCTATTCTTATATAAATAAATGCATATATGAATATTTGTCTCGAAATTGTAGGCTAGTGCATCCTCTTCTAGACTAATGACTGAATCTTGACTTAATAGCTAAATGATCATGATTTGGTAGAACTATAGTTGGTAGTCTTATCTTGAATGAATGGATGAAGGTATTGATTTGGAAGAACTAGTGTCGGTAGCCTCCCTATGAATTACTAATTAGGTACTTTAGACTATGTATTGAACTGGTAGACCTACGAGTGGTGGCCCTTCGTGATGAGTCTAGAACCCTATCTGAATGTAAAAACTTCAAGTGGTAGACCTAATGGTGGTAGCCTACTTCTGGTGTGAAATGATGAACGTAAGAGTTGTAGACTTAAAGGTGGTGGACCCTCCTAGGAAGATCAATGAGCTATCCCTTATACCTTGAATCAGTAAAACTAATAGTTGTTACCCTTCATGTGCATGTATGTATGGTAGGTACGCCTAATATTCGTGGCCTCTCAAGTACACTAATGTAATGTTAAAGTAACTACCCTTTGGGAATGTAGGCTAAACACTAAGTGGATGTGGTTAGATGCAGGTTCTCCCAATGTTAGGCTGAATCTCAATGAACATCTTTCATATCCCACAACTATGTGCCCACATAGGTTTTAGCTATGGATCCATCAAAGCTAGATGAACCGGTGTCCCTTAGGCTAAGGCATCACCTCTTTACGATGTGGGGTAAGAACATCGAATCCTTAAAGTAGATCTCATGGTCCATGTCAGTTAAACACTTATTCCCATCCGTGGAATGTGCACTCTTGCTTATCTATAAGTTCTACAAAGTGTAGGTAGTAGTATGGGATTCTATCTACATATGGAATGAATAGGCTTTGATAGGGATTGAGTGCATTCCCTAAGTCTTAATTTCTCATGCGTGAAATCCCCCTAAATGAAACTAATAAAGAATGTTGACATATTATTTCTATAATGTGATACATGTCTCTCCTATATTGATGATATGAGTTACTTAGCACGCTATGCTGAAAAGGTAAATGTTGTTGTCTATTTTAACCTTGAGGAACATCTAGGTGTGTTATGAAGAGGTAGTATGGGCTGCCACTTTATGACTTACTTAAGGTTGTCTTAGGGTAACTTTAGATAGAGGCCTAGAATGATTAAATGACCTACTTAATATATATGATCATGTGTTGCATGTTGGTACTAGTTGAGGCATGATTACTTGAGTTGAAAAATAAAAGTTAAAGCTAATGGTTTACATGACATGTTTATTTGTATGATAGTTGTGACTTATAATATGCCTCTATTGTTCAATATTCAGAAGTTTTACCAAATGACAGAAAATCATGACTTTCCGCAAAATGTCCCCTTTAGCAAGTTTTTCCATGGTCATCATACTTAGACCTAGTGGTGGTGGCAACCTTCTTGTGTGAAATTATGAACCAAGGGGCAGTATACCTAAAGGTTGTGCCCTTCCTAGGAAGATTAATGAGCTATCCTTTATTCCTTGAATCGGTAGACCTAATGGTGGTGATCCTTCATGTGTGTGTGTCTTGGGTCAGTAGTCCTAGGTACTAATATAATGTTCAATCAACTACTTTATGGGTATGTAGGCTAAATGTCACGATCCGAGAGCATCCCCAAGTCGTAACATGGCGTACTTAACCCCGAAGGGTCTTGTACACGCCTTTTACATTCATTCATCACATAGGTAATAAAAATAGTGCCGAATTTAAACTTTTCATTCAAAAACCATTATATTCAAATCATGACAAAAAAATCTCTTAAAACACACGGTGGAAGTCTAGTCTCATATAGATATATTAGACACAATTATAAACATAATAGTGATACAACCCATTACAATTGAAAAGAAACTACTAAGGGTCTATTACATTCAAAATAAAAATAAAAACTCTTTGTCCTCGAATCCATGAGGACAAGCCAAGTCATGGACGAATAGCAATCAAAGTGTCACTACTAGGGGGAACCCCCTAGACATAACCGGCCTCTCCGTCCTTGAAGAGGCCGTAGACAATCCCTTAGCATACATCATTTCATTTCATAGGTAAGTAAAATAAAGAAAATTAAAAACTATACATATGAAGTTTACATAGACTTCTCATTTACCGAAACTAGTCAACAATTGTCTCACACATAACCATTTAACATAGGAGTACAAGAATTGGGCCATATCCCTTACAACGTTACAAAATGTCTCATAAGAGAATACAGCATAGTATTTACAACATAGGAAATAGAATAAAGTCTCTAGACTAATCAAATGACATGAACTAGAGTAATAGGTTGTCTTTGGAATTGATGACTCACCAACTTAGGAATACATGCTTCTTCAAGTTCGGCCTTGGAACTCTTCAAAGGGAAAAAGCTACATAATTGTAGAAATAAAGAGAGTATAGGTTTTTACAAACCACATGTACTAAGAATGGATAAATGGAAGTAAGCCAATTGAAAACATGCACAAAGGGACATTTTAATTATAAGCATGCCCAGTTACTTTAAAATCATTCATGCACCTTCAAAGAATATAGTCAAGTCAACAACATAATAACAACAAGAATTTTTCACATTTCATGTTCAAGAGCAAAATCATAATAAAGCCATTAGCAATATTTCATCGATAAATTACAATATCTTTACCCATAATCCAATACAAGCGAACTAGTGCAATGTCTATATGAAGACCCATAACCCCAAACTAAGTAAACTATGAAAGAGACCATAAGCATTACTTTTTCATTATAATACATCATAACAAGTGTAGTCAACCTCATGCACAACAATTTAGACCAACATCATGTATACCAAGTGAATGCAACATCTTATGACACCAACATGATATAGGATCAACATTATGCCTTTCATTCATAACATATGTATATAAAGAAACCATCCTAGGAATTGTTCACTCAAGGTCCACATGGGAAATGCATAACTAAAGTCCCATGCCCTTACCTACACCTTTACACCTCTCAAGTCATCCTAGTTATTATGCATCCTTTTTACTTCACTCATTCATATTACTTTTGGGAAACTTTACCATAACCGACATGAGACCATGTGAGCTAAAGATGGAATCCGGTGTCAACCCCTCACACTTAAAACAGGGCAACCTACTTGCCAAAGTAGGACATATACATCATAAAATCGTCCACTTGGATCCACTAGCTAGGTTTCCTATAGGGTACATAGTTTAAGGAAATAGGAGGTTGTTACTAAATACCCACTTTATGCTAATTATCATTTTAGTTTCCACCTCATGAGAGACATAGTGTGAACCTCCGTTAATTTGGGAAGCAATACCTCTCATTGTCAAGTTCAGTCTGTGCTACGATAAAATCCCTTTTTAAAGAACCTTTAAGTGTTTCTTAAACATTACTTCATAAGATATGCCCTAGGGGATTAGCACCTTATATAAAATGGTCATAGCTCATAGGTTATATGAAGAGAATATCATTTCATCAAAACCAACATCATGTGAGATATTTGCTTCATAACATAGTCATAAGATGTACATGAGAATAACCTACAATTCCACATAGTCACACACCGATCATCTCACAATTCATCACATTCGTAGCATGATTATACCTTTATAAGTAAATCATTCATATTCTAATTAACAAACATTATCAAAGATATGACCACAATTAAATAATAAAAATAATTAGTTCATAATCTTCAATGTCTTACCAATGTCCTCAATGAAATCTATTCAAGACCCCATTCCAAATCAATGATATATACCCCTCAACCTATTATCCTCATCATACAACAACCAATTAAACAAGAACATCCTTAATTTCATTATATTTTGCAATGAATTTACATACTCAAAAGGTTAGGGTTAGAGGAAAGAGATATCAATGTATTCATCAAGAAATAGATCAAAACCTATAAATTGAGCATACATATCCAATTAAAAATCCTATATAATCATAGTTCATCATAATTAATCCACAATTTCAGTTTTAAAAGAAACCCGTTTGTAGAGAAAACCCTTGAATTTGGGTGATTTTAGAATTATCTTTGAATGGACCTTTTTGGGAAATGAAACCCAAGAGTGAAAGAATCCATACCTTAAGAAATAATTTATCCACAAAATGGAGTATTCATTTAGGATATTAGGTCTTCTCGTTGAAGTTTCAATGTGTCGTCAATGGAGGTTGACGTAGAAAGAGAATGTACAGAGAAGTGGGAGAATTTGGGTTTCAATTTGGGATTACGTTTTGAAGTAGAAATTGAGTGATAAAATACCTAAAATGAATATATATAATAAACCCACAATATACCCAAAATACCCCTCACAAGGTTGGACCCCACTTCATGAGTTGTGAAGAGCTCAACGACTCGTGGTGGTGGTCGTGAGGTTTGGGGAAGTAGCCTCCCTCAACGTTCCATCCTAGCAGATTCTAAGTCCCTTTAAAGATAACCTATTTTTCCTTGAAAATGCACCAGAGTCCGTCAAGTGGCTGTTGGTGCCTTGGGCTGTAGCCCTTCAAGAAATCTCAATTCCCCAAGTGTCTAAGGAAAGACCATGAGCCACCTTTCCTTCCATCAAGTGCACCGCGAGTTGTGAAGTGGCTCGTGGTGCCTCAAAAATTATTTACTACAAGATGCCACCCCTTTTCAATGGCCAAGGAATCTTCATGAGCCCCCCACTTTCCCGTAGTCATGTTAGTTGAGGTTGAGGCAGTAGCCTCCCTTTGGGGTCCCTTGGCCTTTCGCTTTGGCTTTCCTCTAAAGGGTGGGCACTCCTCCCTTGGCCTTGATCCCATAAGCCCCCTCTAAGGCAAATCTATTTATTTCCGTCATCTTCTGATGGTCAAACCCTTAGAAACCTCCTTTTTAACCATCTTATCATTACTAGCACCACACTAGTTTACGTTACTAGTTCACATGACGTCATGATCATTTTTAATTTCTTATTAACCTATCTTCCCAAACTAAGTTAACTAACATAACATATGACTTCTAAAATCTTTATAAATCTTGTAATGCTATTAAAATACTCAATAATCCCTAGCTTATGTCATTGAATTCACTAGGTGTAACAATTTCCCCTCTTGGGACCATTCGTCCTCAGATGACACTTAAAAATCCTATTTGACTATCGACTCGAGACTAGCAGCCCAAGTAACACAAAGTAATCATAACTCAATAAAAGATGGAGGGAACATCCACTCAATAAGATAGTAACTACAACAACTACGAAAAATGCACATAATTCTCAATTTCACTTTTTACTAGGAGAAATGTCCTTCTCCTTTTCTTATGGCTCCATATATTCAACAAGAAGCACCACATAATTTCATACTTCACACTTTGGAAATTTCACAAGAAATATCACATAACTTAATAACAAAACATGTAATCAAGTATTAACAAATGTGACGACATATAGTTCAAGACATATATGAAACATGGATTTTTCACAAAATTATGCATAACGAAGGGAAAATCATAGAAGTTTCAAAACACACTTAAGAACTTTCAAAATAAAAAATTAGGAGAAGTTACGAACCTCAACCTTATCTAGAAGAGGAGGGAAAGAGATGAGGATATCAGAATTTCATGTCGGCTTCGACCTTCCAAGTAGCATTCTTACTAGTTGGTTCTTCCAAAGAACCTTCAATGAATCTACCTCTTTATTCCTCATTTTCTTCTGTTGCCGGTCTAAGGTCTCAATCGGGACCTATTTATAGGATAGGTTAGAATTGACTTCTAAGCCTTTTAGAGGAAATATAGACACTGCATCAACTATACACTTCTTGAGCATAGACACATGGAAAACCGGATACACCAGAGCCAACTTTACAGGTAATTTCAACTCATATGTAATACTACCGATGCATTTCACAACTTCATTAGGACCCATATAGCGGGGACTAAGTTTACCCTTTTTAACTAAACCTTATCACCCTTTTCATGGGTGATATCTTCAAATAGACCAAGCCATCTACTATAAACTCAAGATCTATTTTCCTATTGCTGGCAAAAGAATTTTGTTGAATTGGGGCTATCTTTAAACAATCATTTATAAGGTGGAATTTTTCCACAACCTCACAGATTTCCTCGGAACCTATTAGAGTAAAATCATATACCTCAAACCACCCAATTGGAGATTTACATCTCCTAATATAAAGGACCTCAAAGGGTGCTATAATGATACTTGAATGGTAGCTATTATTGTAGGAAAACTCAATCAATGGTAGATGGTCATCCCAATTACTCTTAAAGTCAATAACACATACTCACAAAATGTTATCCAAGGTTTGGATGGCTTGCTCCACCAAACCATCTATTTGTGGATGAAATGCGGTACTAAGTTTCACCTTGGGACCTAGCCCACTTTGGAATGCCTTCCAAAATCTAAAAGTGAATTGGGGACCCCTATCCTAGATGATCGACAAAGAAACTCTATGCAAGCTCACAATCTCATTAAGGTACAACCTAGAATAGTCCTCCACTAAATAAGTATCTTTGACGGGAATAAAATGGGTGGATTTTGTCAATCTATCAACAATCACCCATATTGAATCATTTTCTCTTCCGGTAAGGGGAAAACTCACAAAAAAATCCATATTGATGTCTTCCCATTTCAAAGTTGGTATATCTATATCTTGAGTTAAACCTCCTGGTATATGATGCTCGACCTTGACTTATTGACAATAAGGACATATGGCGACAAACTCTTCTATGTCCTTCTTCAATAGATTCCACCAATAGACCTCTTGTAGATCGCGATACATCTTGGTGGAACATGTGTGAATGGAATATCAGGAACCATGGGCTTCTTCCATAATTTGTCCCCTTAAGTCATCCATATCCAGTACATACAACCTTCGTCGGTACATATGTACATCATCCCCCCTTGGGAGAATGATTCATTGAGTTACTAAAATTCGTTCCTTTAAATCCTTTAATAGACGATCAAGATGTTGCTTAGACTTCACCTCAACAACTAAAGATGACTCAGAGTTATGATGAGCCATGAAACCCCCTTTATGGAGAATCTTCTAATGGAACACCCAATTGGGCCAATCTATTCACTTATTTCATTAACGCTTTCTAACATTCTTCAACATGAGCTGCACTACCCATAGACATTCTACTCAAAGCATTCGCAACCACATTGGATTTTCCAGGGTGGTATACGAGACTCCTATCATAATCCTTTAAGAATTCTAACAATCTTCTTTCTTAGGGATTTAACTCCTTTTGAGTGAACACATATTGAGGACTCTTATGATCGGTGAACACATCCATGTGTACCCTATATATGTAGTGTCTCCATATCTTCAAATAAAACACTACGGCCGCTAGTTCAAGATCATGAGTTGCATAGTTCTTATCATGTACCTTAAGTTGTCCTGAGCCATATGCAATCATATTGACATGTTGCATGATGAAACAATTCAAAACTACTCGATAAGCATCAAAATATACCATGAACCCTTCGGTACACTCCGATAAAGCCAAAACCGGAGTGGAGGTAAGCTTATCTTTCAAATTCTGAAAGCCTCTTTCACAAGCTTTCGACCACTCAAACATAACTTTCTTTTGCGCTAAGGTTGTGAAAGGAGAAACAAAGGATGGAAACCCATCAACTAATCTCCTATAATACCCGGCTAAACCCAAGAAACTTTGAATATCGATTAGAGTAAAAGGTCTAAGACAATTCTTAAATGCCTCTGTTTTGTTCGGATCAACCTCTATATCCTCACTTGAAACAATGTAACCAAGAAAAACAAATGATCTCATCAAAAATTCACACTTACTACATTTATCAAAGAGTTGATGTTCCTTAAGGACTTTCAATACACTCCTCAAATGAGTCATGTGCTCATCCTCACTCTTAGAATATACCAAGATATCATCAATAAATACAATTACAACTGCATCAAGATAATTCTGGAACACTCTGTTAATAAGGTCCACAAAAACTTCCGGTACATTAGTTAGGCTAAAATACATGACTAGGAACTCATCGTTACCATATCTAGTTGGAACACCATCTTATGAATGTCGGCACCTCTCTCCTTAAGTGGGTGATGCCACGACCTTAAATCAATTTTTGAAAAGTGACTCGCACCTTGGAGTTTATCAAACTAATCATCTATCCTAGGAAAAGGTTACTTATTCTTTATAGTAACCATGTTTAATTGTCGGTAGTCAATATACATTCTAAGAGACCTATCTTTCTTTTTCACTAATAAAATCAGAGCAACACATGGAGATATGTTTCGTTAAATAAAACCCTTTTCTATCAAATCTTTAAGTTGAACCTTTAATTCTTTCAACTAGGCCAGAGCCATCCGGTAATGGGGAATTAAAATGGGTTTAGTATCCGGCATTAAACCAATAACGAAATCTATTTCCCATTCGGAAAGAAATCTAGGTAAGTGATCAGGGAAGAGTTTCGGAAAATCCTTTACTACGTTGATTGACTGTAAAGGAAGAACTTCAGACTCAAGATCCTTGACCCTCCGAACATGATAGAGACATCTCCTAGAAATCATCTTGTAATCTTTTAGACATGAAATAATTTGACCTCCAGAGATTAATTTCCCCCCCTTCCATTTTAAAACTGATTCATTAGGAAATTGGAATTTAACTACCCTTGTTCGCCTGGAATTGAAGCAAAACAAGCATGTAACCAATCCATACCCTATATGACATCAATGTCAAAAATATCACGTTCTACCAAATCAACAAAGGTTACTCTATTGGACAATAATATAGAACAACTCCTATAAACTCTTTTAGCAACAACAGATTCACCTACCGGGGTAGAGACTGAAAAAGGTTCAACCAGGACATCAAGGAACACATCAAACTTTATAGCCACAAAAGGAGTTCCAAATGTAAAAATTGCATCAGGATCTAGGAATTCATAAACAATTATTCAAAATACTTGCAACATTGAAGTAACAACATTGGGAGAACCCTCTTTATCACCCCTAGACTTGAGAGCTTAGAAGTGGTTCTTCTTAGGAGCATTAGAACTTGGACTGCTTGCTTGAGCTTGATTACTCTCCCTTCATTGAGTCTTGGCCATGGGACACTCCCTCACTATGTGGCCTCTCTTTCCACAACCAAAACAAGTATTCGTACCCATTAGATATTTTCCACAATGCTTCTTGCCGCATTTGGCACAGCTAAGTGTCTCACCTTGTGAAGCACCAAATTTTCCTCCTTGAGGTTTAGAAACCCTATCCTTGTTGGCCTTTAGGAAATTCGAAGGAACTTTGTTGGAGAATTTCTTCTTTAACTTTGGTTTGTCTTGGATTTCAAAATTACCCTTAGAAGTACATTCATCATAGGGCCTTTCCCTTTTAGCATCCCTATTTTTCCTCTTGAGCCTACTCTCCTTAACTTTTTAAGCATACACCATCAAACAAGAAATGTCCATGTTGTCATGAAGCATTTCCGCATGACACTCTTCCACAAGATCATCGCACACTCCCATCACAAAACAATTCATATCATCTCTAGGATTGGACACCAAAGAAGAAGCATACTTGGACAACTTGATGAATTTCAAAGAGTATTCTTGAACACTCATACCTCCTTGAAAAAGGTTGATGAACTCTTCCACTTTTGACTCTCTTTTCTCTCTTGGAAATAACCTATAAAGAAATTCCTTCCTAAAAACTTTCAAAATTATGGGACCGGCTCTCAAAGTCCTATTGTATTTCCATAGAGTGAACCAAGTTTGAGCCACATCCTTGAGTTGGTAAGTGGCTAGCTCGGCCTTTAATTTGAACTAGCCCCTATAGAATACAAGATATTATAAACCTCATCAATAAAGTCTTATTGATCTTCATTTACCTTAGACCCAAATAAAATTGAAGAATTCATCCTTCTAAAGTCTCTCAAACGAGAAGCCATGTAACTAGCATGTTGATCAAACGAGTTGCAATTTCCGGATTTGCTTGAGTCATCATAACTTGAACTTGAGTAGTTATGACTTGAGATTGAATAGACATGACTTGGGTCAAGTTTAGGAAATATTCCCTTTTCTATACATCCAACATGACCGGTGGATTGACCGGAACTTAGCTACTTAGAGGAACTTGCTCTTGAGGAGAAGTTTGGTTGCCTTGGGGAGGAAATCCTGCATTAGCTATCTTCTATTCAACCCTTCTTGACGATGCCCTTCTAGTAGTCATCGCCAATAATGACAAGAAAAGAGTTAAAAGTAAAAGGACACATAGAGTGAAGACTCTTCAAGCACGACTTACAAGTACCAAAGAAGTGAGAATTTCCTAAGCATCACATAGCCTCTCATTCATAAGTGTGGCACGCTTTACAGTTATGAACAAAACTCTACGTAGAAGTGGTTAGTGAGACACCGTTCCTATGATTATTTAACGTCACTCTATGTTTTTAAGTTTGTCACGACTAGGTAGCGCCCCAAGACGTTACCGGAATCTTTGTCCTCGAAGAGACCTTAGACAAGCCCTTAGCTGACATCATTACATTTCATAGGTAAGTAAAATACGAAAAATTAAAAATTTTACACATTAAATTTACATAGGATTCTTAATTAACCAAAATAAGTCAACAATCATCTCACACGTAATCATATAACATAGGAGTATAAGATTTGGGACACAGTCCATACGATATTACAAAAATGTCTCATAAGAGAATACAACATTGTTTTTAGAATATAGGAAATAGAACAAAGACTTTGCATTAATCAAATGACATGAACTAGAGTAATAGGTTTCATCCTCGGACTTGAGGACTCACAAACTTGGGAATCTATTGAAGCTTCTTGATGTTTTTGGACTTGAAACTGTTAAATGTCCAGTTTCTACATAATTGTAGAAATAGAGAGAATATAGGATAGTACAAACCACATGTACTAAGTAGTGGATATATGAAATAAAAAAATTTGAAAACATGCACAAAGGGACATTTTAGTTATAAGCATGAAAAGTAATTTTAAAAGCTTTCATGCACTTTCCAAGAATATAGTCAAGTCCACAACATAATCACAACAAGACATTTTCATATTTCATGTTCAAGAGCAACATCATAATAAAGCCATAAGAAACATTTCATCAATGCATTAAAATACCTTTACCCATAATTCCAATACTAGTCAAATAGTGCAATGTATATATGAAGCCTTATAACCCCAAATAAACTAAGTAAACTAGCAAAGAGACCATAAGCTTCATTTTCATTATAAGACAATATAACAAGTGTAGTCAACCTCATACACAACAACTTAAACCAACATCATGTATACCACATAAATGCAACATCATATGAGACAAACATGATATAGAATCAAAATCATGTCTTTCATTCATAAAATATTTATACAAAGAAACAATCCTAGGAATTATTCCCTCAAGGTCCACATGTTCAATACATAGGTAAAGTTCCATTCCCTTACCTACATTAATACACCTCTCAACTTATACGAGTTATTATACATCCTTTTTTACTTCATTCATTCATTTTATTTTTGGGAAACTTTACCATAACCGACATGGGACCATATTAGTTAAACATGGAATCCGTGTCATCCCCTCACACCGAAAGCAAGCATCCTCCTTTCCAAGGTAGGACATATACATCATAATAGCATTTACGTGGATCCACTAGATAGGTTTCCTATGGGGGCACATAGTTTAAGGAACTATGAGGTTGTTAATAGAAACCCTATTTGTGCTAATTAGCATTGCAGTTTCCAACTCATCAGAGACATAGTGTGGACCTCCTTTCCGTTGTGAAGGAACACCTCTCATTGTCAATTTCACTCGGTGCTAAGCTTAATGCCCCTTTAAAGAACCTTTAAGTCTTTCTTAAATATTACTTCATAAGATAGGCACCAGGGGATTAACCCCTTATTTTACATGTTCATAGCTTATAGGTTATATGATGAGAATGTCTTTTCAGCAAAACCAACATTATGTGGGACCATTGCTTCATAAAATAGTCATAAGATGTACATGAGAATTACCTTCAATTCCACCTCATCATACACCTATCATCATATCACAGTTCATCACATTAATAAAATGATTGTACCTTCATAACTTCGTCATTCGTATTCTAATTAACCAAAATTATCAAAGATAAGCCAACAATAACACAATAACAATAACTAGTTCATAACGTTGAACGTCTTACCAATGGTCTCCATGAAATCCATTCAAGACTCCGTTCCAAATCAATAATATATATCCCTCAACCAATTATCCTGATCATACAACAACCAATTAAACAAGAACACCATTAATTTCATTATCTTTAGCCATGAATTTACATAGTTAAAAGTTAGGGTTAGGGGAAAGATAAATCCATGTATTCATCAAGAAATAGATCTAAAACCCATCAATTAAGCATCAACATCCAATTAAACAATCCTAAGTAATCATAATTCATCATAATTAATCCACAATTTCAGTTTTAAAAGAAAACCTATTTGACGAGAAAACCCTTGAATTTGGGTGATTTTGAAATCATATTGTGATGGACCACTTGAGGAAACGAAATCCAAGAGTGAAAGAATCCATACCTTTAGGAATACTTTAACCACTAAATTGAGTGCTAATTTTGGATATTAGGTCTTCTTCATGAAGTTCCAATGTGTCTTCAATGGAGGTTGACGTAGAGAGAGAATGTAGAGACAAGTTTGAGAAATTGTGTTTCAATTTGGATTATGTTTTGAAATGGAAATTGAGTGATAATTGATCTAAAACAAATGTATATACAACCCCCAATATACCCAAAGTACCCCTCAATAAGTTGGACTTTTATAGTAAAATGGCCACTTGACCTTGACTTTGGAATCCCGTCCAGCCTTTATGCCCCACTTCACGAGCCATGAAGAGCTTAACGACTCGTGGTGGTGCTCGTGAGGTATAGGGAAGTATCCTCCCTCAACGTGCCATCAAAGTAGATTCTAAGTCCCTTTAACAAACACCTCCCCTTATTTTGAACATGCACCACGGACCGTCAAGTGGCTCGTGGTGCCTTGGGAAGTAGCCCCTCCAAAATTCTCCATTTTTGGAGTGTCTAAGGCAAGACCACGAGCCACCTTCCCTTCCGTCAAGTGAACAATGAGTCGTGAAGTGGCTCGTGGTGACTCACAAAGTAGATAGTCTAAGATTTTACCCCTTTTCCATGGACAAGGAATCTTCATGATCCCCCCCCCCCACTTTCCCTTGCTCATGTTCGTGAAGGTTGAGGCAGTTTCCTCCCTTTTGGGGCTCCTGTGGCCTTTTGTTTTGGCTTGCCCCTTAACGGTGGGTGCTCCTCCCTTGGCCTTGATCCCTTAATCCCCCTCTAAGGAAACTCTTCCATTCTCATCATCTTCTTATGTTCAAACCCTTTGATATTCCCTTTTGAACCATCTTATCACCACTGGCACCACACTAGTTTAGGTTACTAGTTCACCGGACATCATGGTCGTTTTTAATCTCTTATTAACCTATCTTCCCAAACTAACTTAAATAACATAAAATATTACCTCTAACATATTTATAACACTTGTAATTATTGAGATACTCATTGATCCCTAGCTTATGTCATTGAATTTACTAGGTGTAACAATTTCCCCCCTTGGGACCATTCGTCCTCGGATGACACTTAAAAACCCTATTTGACTATCCACTCGAGACTAGCAGCCCAACTAACACAAATTAATCATAACTCAATAAAAGATGGAGGGAAAATCCACTTAATAAGGTAGTAACTACACCAACTACGAAAATGCACATAATTCTCAATTTCACTTTTTACTAGAAGGAATGTCCTTCTCCTTTCCTTATGGCTCCATATATGCAACAAGAAGAACCACATAATTTTCGTACTTCACACTTTGGAAATTTCACAAGAAATATCACTTAACTCAATAACCAAGCATGTTATCAAGTATTAACAAGTGTGACGCATATAGTTCAAGACATATATGAAACATGGATTTTTCACAAAATTATGCATAATGAAGGGAAAATCATAGAAGTTTAAAAACACACTTAAGACCTTTCAAAAGCAAAAACTAGGAGAAGTTACTAACGTTAACCTTGACTAGAAGAGGAAGGAAATAGATGAGGATATTGGTATTTCATGTCGACCTCGTCTTTCCAAGTAGCATTATCAGTAGTTGGTTCTTCCAAAGAACCTTGATGGAAGCTACCTCTGTATTCCTCAACTTATTCAGTTTTCGGTCTATGATCTCAATCGGTACCTCGTCATAGGAAAGGTTAGAATTGACTTCTAAGCCTAATATAGAAAGGATAAACACTGCATCACCTATACACTTGTTGAGCATTGACACATGGAAAACCGTATACACCAGAGCCAACTTTATAGGTAATTTCAACTCATAGGAAATATTACCGATGCGTTTCACAACGTCATAAGGACCCACATAGCGGGGACTAAGTTTCCCCTTTCAACCAAACCTCATCTCGCCTTTCTTGGGTGATATCTTCAAATAGACCAAGTCATCTACCATTAAATCAAGGTCTTTTTTCCTATTGTCGGCAAAAGATATTTGTTGAATTGGAGCCGTCTTCAAAAGATCCCTTATAAGGTGGAATTTTTCCACAACCTCATAGATTTCCTCGGGACCTATTAGAGTAAACTTACCTACCTCAAACAACCTGATTGGATATTTACATCTCCTACTATAAAGGGCCTCAAAGGGTGCAATGACGATACTTTAATGATAATTTTTATTGTAGGCAAACTCAATCAATGGTAGATGGTCATCCTAATTACTCTTAAAGTCAATAACACATCCTCATAACATGTCATCTAATGTTTGGATGGTTTGTTCCACCAAACCATATATTTTTTGATGAAATGCGGTACTAAGTTTCACCTTGGCACCTAGCCCACTTTGGAATGCCTTCCAAAATCTAAAAGTGAACCATAGACCCTTATCTGAGATGATCGAAAAAGGAAATTCGTGCAAGATTACAATCTCTTTAAGGTACGACCTAGCATAGTCCTCCACCTAATAAGTAGCTTTGACGGGGATAAAATGGGCAGATTTTGTCAATCTATCAACAATCACCCATATTGAATCATTTTCACTTCGGGTAAGGGAAAAACCCACAACCAAATTCATATTGATGTCTTCCATTTTTCAAGTAGGGATATCCACCTCTTTATTCAACCCTCTTGTTCTTTGATGGTCGGCCTTGACTCTTTAACAATCAGGACATTGGCCATAAAATCCGCTATATCCTTCTTCAATCGATTCGACCGATAGACCTCTTGTAGATTATAATACATCATGGTGGCACACGAATGAATGGAATATCAGGAACAATGGGCTTCTTCCATAATTTTTCACCTTAAGTTCTCCACATCTAGTACGCACAACCTTCGTCGGTACCTATGTACTTCATCCCCCCGAAGAATGACTCATTCAGTTTACTAATAACTAGTTCTTTTAAATCCATTAATAGAGGATAAATACGTATCTTATACTTCACCTCAACCACTAAAGATAACTCGGAGTAATGATGAACCATGAAACCCCCTTTGTGGAGAATCTTCTAACCGAACATCCAACCGAGCCAATCTATGCACTTATTTCACTAACTCTTTCTTACAATGTTCAACATGAGCTAAACTACCCATATCCATTATACTCAACGCATTCGCAACCACATTGGATTTTTTGGGGTGGTATAGGACACTTGTATCATAGTCCTTTAAGAGTTCTAACCATCTTCTTTGTCAGAGATTTAACTCCTTTTGAGTTAACACATATTAA
This sequence comes from Solanum pennellii, assembly GCF_001406875.1. Lineage (NCBI taxonomy): Eukaryota > Viridiplantae > Streptophyta > Magnoliopsida > Solanales > Solanaceae > Solanum > Solanum pennellii. The sequence goes on along the minus strand of NC_028641.1, from coordinate 20,853,646 downwards.
AGACTTTTATGGTCGGTGAAAACATCCATGTATACCCTATATATGTAGTGTCTTCATATCTTAAAAGAGAACACTATGGCCGCTAATTCAAGATCATGAGTTGCATAGTTCCTCTCATGCACCTTGAGTTGTCTTAAGGCAAATGCAATCACCTTGCCATGTTGCATGAGGACACAATTCAAACCTACTTGATAAGCGTCTAAATACACCATAAACCATTCGGTACACTCCAGTAAAGCAAAAATCTGAGTGGAGGTAAGGTTATCTGTCAACTCCTGAACACCTCTTTCACAAGCTTCTGACCACTCAAACATAACTTTTTTTTGCGCTAAGGTTTGAAAGGAGAAGCAAAGGATGCAAACCCATCAACTAATCTCCTATAATAACCGGCTTAACCCAAGAAACTTCCAATATCGATTAGAGTAGAAAGTCTAGGACAATTCTTAAATGTCTCTATTTTTTTGGATCAACCTCTATATCGTTACTTGAAACAATGTAACTAAGAAAAACAATCGATCTCAACAAAAATTCACACTTACTACATTTATTAAAGAGTTGATGTTCCTTATGGATTTGCAATACTCTCCTCAAATGACTCATGTGCTCATCCTCTCTCTTAGAATATACCAAGATATCATCAATAAAGACAATTACAAATGCATCAACATAATTTTTGAATCTGTTCATAAGATCTATAAAAACATGCAGGGCATTAGTTAGGACTAGGAACTCATAATGACCATATCTAGTTAGAACACCATCTTAGGAATGTCGGCACCTCTCACCTTAAGTTGGTGATGCCACGACCTCAAATCAATTTTTGAAATGTAACTCGCACCTTGGAGTTTATCAAACCAATCATCTATCCTAGGAAAAGGATAATTTTTATTTAGTAACCTTGTTTAATTGTCGGTAGTCAATACACATTCTGAGAGACCCATTTTTTTCACAAATAAAAACAGAGCACCACATGGATATATGTTTGGTTAAATAAAACCCTTATATATTAAATCTTTAGATTAAACCTTTAATTCTTTCAACTAGGCAGGAGCCATCCGGTAAGGAAGAATTAAATTGGGTTTAGTATCCGGCATCAAATCTATACCAAAATCTATTTCCTATTCGGGAGGAATTCTAGGTAATCAGGGAAGAGTTCTGGAAAATCCTTCACTACGGGGAATGACTCTACAGGAAGAGCTTCGGACTCAAGATCCTTGACCCTCCCAACATGATAGAGATATCTCTTAGAAATCATCATGCAATCTTTTACACATGAAATAATTTGACCTCCAGGGATTAAGTTTCCCCCTTCCATTCTAAAACCGATTCATTTGGAAATTCGAATTTAACTACCCTTATTCTGCAAGCAATTGAAGCAAAACAAGAATTTAACCAATCCATACCCTATATGACTTCAAAGTCAAACATATCACTTTCTACCAAATCAACCAAGGTTACTCTATTGGACAATAATATATGACAACTCCTATAAACTCTTTTATCAAGAACATAGTCACCCACCGGGGTAGAGACTAAAAAAGGTTCAACCAGGACATCAGGGAATACATCAAACATTATAGTCACTAAAGGAGTTCCAAAAGAAAAAATGGCATCAGGATCTAGGAATGCATAGATATTAATTCAAATTACTTGCAACATTGAAGTAACAACATTGGGAGAACCCTCTTTATCCCCCCTAGACTTGAGAGCATAGAAGTAGGTCTTCTTAGGAGCATTAGAACATGGACTGCTTGCTTGAGCTTGATTACTCTCCCTTCATTGTGTATTGTCCATGGGACACTCCCTCACTATGTGCCACTCTTTCCACAACCAAAACAAGTATTCGTACCCATTAGATATTTTCCACAATGCTTCTTGCCGCATTTGGCACAACTAAGTTTCTCACCTTGTGAACCACCAAATTTTCCTCCTTGAGGATTAGGTTTAGAAAACCTATCCTTGTTAGCCTTTAGGAAATTTGGATGAACTTTGTTGGAGAATCTCTTCTTTAACTTTGGTTTGTCTTAGATTTCAAACTTATCCTTAGAAGTACCTCCATCATAGGGCCTTTCTCTCTTAGTATCCCTTTTTTCCCTCTTGGTCCTACTCTCCTCAACTTTTTAAGCATGCACCATCAAACATGACGCATGACATTCTTCCACAAGATCATCGGACACATCCATCACAAGACGACTCGTATCATCTCTAGGATTAGACACCAAGAAAAAACATACTTAGACAACCTAATGAATTTCAAAGAGTATTCTTGAACACTCATACCTCCTTGATGAAGGTTGATGAAGTCTTCCACTTTTGCCTCTCTTTTCTCTCTTGGAAAGAACCTATCAAGAAATGCCTTCCTAAAAACTTTCTAAATTATGGGACCCGCTCTCAAAATCCTAATGTATTTTCATAGAGTCAACCAAGTTTCAGCCACACCCTTGTGGTGGTAAGTTGATAGCTCAGACTTCTTATTTGAACTCGCCTCTATAGAATACAAGATATTATAAACCTCATCAATAAATTCTTATGGATATTCATTTACCGTAGACCTAAAGAACATTCAAGGACTTATCCTTGTGAAGTCTATCAAACGAGAAGCCATGGTACTAGCATTTTGATTACATGGGGTGCAACTTCTCGATCTGCTTGAGTAGTCATAGCTTGAGCTTGAGTAGTTATGACTTGATATTTAATAGCCATGACCTGGGTAAACTTAAGGAAATTTGCCCCTATCTATCCATCCAGCATGACCGGAGGATTTACTGGAACTTGTCCACCTAGAGGAACTTGCTCTTGAGGAGGGGCTTGGTTGTCTTGGAGAGGAACTACTGTCGTAGCTATCTCCTCTTCAACCCTTCTTGCGGCTACCCTTCTAGTAGTCATATCCAATAACCAGAAGAAAAGAGGTAGAAGTGAAAGGACACATAGAGTGAAGACTCTTCACGCATGACTTACGAGTACAAAAGAAGTTAGAATTTCATAAGCATCACATAGCCTCTCATTCATAAGTGGGGCACGCTTTACAATTATGAACAAGACTTTACGTTGATGTAGTTTATTGAGACACAATTCCTATGATTATTGAAGCTCATGCTCTGATACCAAGTTTGTCATGACTGGGAGCACCCCCTAGATGTAAGCGACATCTTCGTCCTCGAACGGGCCTTATAAAAGTCCTTAGCATATATCATTGCATTTCATAGGTAAGTAAAATACAGAAAACTAAAAACGTTACACATAAAATTTACATAGGATTCTTTTTTATTCAAAATAAGTCAACAATCGTCTCACACATAACCATCTAACATAGGAGTACAAGATTTGTGACATAGCCCATACAATATTACGAAATGTCTCATAAGAGAATACAACATAGTCTTTACAATATAGGAAATAGAACGAAGTCTTTCCACTAATCAAATGACATGAACTAGAGTAATAGGTTTAGTCCTCAAACTTGAGGACTCACAAACTTGGGAATCTATCCAAGATTATTTAAGTTTGGCCTTGAAACTCTTTAATGTCCCGAACTTACATAATTATAGAAATAGAAAGAATATAGGTTAGTACAAACCAAATGTACTAAGTATTGATAAATGAAAGTTAACAAATTGAAAACATGTTTTAAGGGATTAAGCATGACGAGTAATTTTAAAAGCTTTCATTCACCTTCCAAGAATATAGTCAAGTAGACAACATAATCACAACAAGACCTTTTGATATTTCATGTTCAAAGTGCAACATCATAATAATGCCATAAGAAACATTTCGTCAATACATTACAATACCTTTACACATAATCCTAATATAAGTAAACTAGTGCAATGTATATATGAAGCCCCATAACCCTGAATAAACTAAGTAAACTAGGCAATAGACCATAAGCAATGAGAATTCATTATAAGAAATTATATCAAGTGTAGTCAACCTCATTCACAACAATTTAGACCAACATCATGTATACCAAGTGAATGCAAAATCATATGAGACGAACATGATATAGAATTAACATTATGCCTTTCATTCAAAACATAGGTAAAGTTCCATTCCTTACCTACATTAATACACCTCTCAAGTTATCCTGGTTATTATGCATCCTTTTTTACTTCATTCATTTATTTTATTTTCGGGAAACTTTCCCATAACCGACATGAGACCATGTGAGTTAAACATGGAATCCGGTGTCAACTCCTTACACTGGAAGCAGTCATCCTACTTTCCAAGGTAGGATAATAGCGTTTACGTGGGTCCACTAGCTAGGTTTCCTATGGGGGCACATAGTATAAGGACTAGGAGGTTGTTACTAGAAACCCTATTTATGCTAATTAGCATTGAAGTTTCCCCCTCATGAGAACATAGTGTGGACCTCCTTTCCTTTGTGAAGGAACACCTCTCATTATTAATTAAGTCGGTGCTAAGCTAAATTTCCCTTTTAAAGAACCTTTAAGTATTTCTTAAATATTAGTTCATAAGATAGGCCCTAGGGGATTAATTCGTTATATAACATGTTCATAGCCCATAGGTTATATGATGAGAATGTCCTTTCGTCAAAATCAACATCATGTGAGATCATTGCCTCATAACATAGTCATAAGATGTACATGAGAATTACCTTCAATTCCACATTGTCAAACACCTATCATCATAACACAATTGGTCACATTCATAGGATGATTATACCTTCATAACTTCATAATTTGTATTCCAATTAACAAACAATGTCAAAGATAAGCCAACAATAACTAGTTCATAACCTTGAAGGTTTTACCAATGGTCGCCATGAAATCCATTCAAGACCCCATTCGAAATCAATGATATATACCCCTCAAACAAATATCCTCAACTTACAACAACCAATTAAACAAGAACTGTCACGTTCAGGTTTACCCCGAAGACGCAATTGGCCTCGTCATCCTCTTTGATGACTAAAACTAGCATCTTATCTTACGTCATTACATTCATAGGTAAAATTTAGCGGAAAATTTAAAACTTTTCATTACTTCTACTTGGAGATTTACATAGACCTCTACATACACATAACATATATATATTAAGTATACATAAACTCTTCGTATAGGAAGATTACTTAGTGTTCTAATTTTATTGCACACATATATATATATATAGAAAATATTATAGTCAAAATAGTCGTCTCATCTCATAAACATCTACTAAGAGTATATCAAATTTTGCCTAGCCCATACATCAATCCTATAAGACAACATATAGGTCATACAAATGTATAGTACTTAATTAAAAGGAAAAAACAAAAGAGTCTTTAAACTCATAACAACTCCATAAGCCAGATAGTGGCATCGCCCTCGAAAATTGAGGACCTACCCTATTTGGATGAATAAGAGATCCAAGCCTTCTTCAATTCGCCTTCCAAAACAATTCAATGATCGAAACCTAAAATGTGGGGAAAATGAAAAAATAGGGTTACTACGCCACTTGTACTAAGTATGAGACTATATGCACATATAAGATCAAATCATGCGAAAAGGGACATTTTATTAAAACATGCTACTTTATTCTTTGAAATAGCCATATGCATCATCAAGGAAAACATACAACTCAACAAGGCATATTCATCAAGTCAAAGCAAATAATATACTTGTCAACATACTTTAACCGGTAATCTAATATAACCCTGACATCAAGTAATTACATCAAAAGCATGTATAGGAGTTCATCATATCATAATAAAGAAAGACTACTGCTCAAGAATCCTCATAAAGCCAACAAGTACAATAGCCAATCAAAGCCCCATAACCTTACTCAATCAAGTGACCCAACAAGAATCATGACAAATATTAAACTTCACATAACATAACCTTTTAAGGATATACAACATCAAACTTCTAACAACATAGACCAATTACGTGTTCATAAGAGTATCAATCACCATATAGTATCATTTACATGTAAAGTCATCATACTATCATCTCTTGAATTAATTACTGTATACATACATAATATCAACCTTCTAAAGCGTCCATCAAGGCAAACTAGTGCAAGAAATTGGTAGAGTCCCATACCCCTAAGAAGGCTAAGTCAAACCTCTCAAGTCACTTTAGTTAGTTTATCCTTTATTTGTTTATTTTAATTTAGGTAACACTTGCCTTAACCGACATAGACCACCAGAGTTAAATATGGAATCTGTGTTGTAAATCCTTACACCGATGGAAGACATAAACATAAATTTCTAGATGGATACACTAGATATTCTTCGTATGGGGGCAACATAGTTCAATAACTAAGAGATAGATATTCTCACTCTACAAACCACTTGGCAATTGGAGCCTCCTCTCATGGGAATCAATTGGATGAGTATCCTCATTGCTCTTCCTCTATGGGAAGTCATCACCTCCCATTGTCAAGTTCACTCGGTGCTAATCTAAGTCGCTTTGTTGAAATGTCTTTAATGTCTTTATTAATCATCATAGCTTGTTGTAGGTCATAGGGTCTAACCCTTGTATAATCATCATCATCATAGCTCAATAAGAGTTGTATGAGTATAGTACTTTCATCATAAGTCACATAAGTGAGATTTAACACATTTTCATTTTTAACATAATAAGGGACATTGGTAATCATCACCATCCTTATAATATTCACATCTTAATCAACCTCACAATCATAATCAAGACATTTCAATTCAACATCTTACCACCCTCTCAATCCTAATACAAGGCATACTCCAATACAATATCATTACTTAATCACAATTAACTACAAGTAAAGTATATAGATCATAAGACTTACAAAGTTTCCTTTATAATTCATCATCAAGGGCTTACCATAAACCCTCAATTCAATCCAATTTGGGCATACATCATTATAAGTTGATAATCAACATCATAATAAGACTAAAAGAATCACTACATCAGAATTCAATACTAAATCATAGCTTAAGACAAGATACTTAGGTTAATTCACAACATACTTCCTAACCTAGATCACATTCTCAAGAACTAGCATAAAAGGCTACAACTCACCCTAATTTGTTCACGATTAATGTAGCAATATAATTTTATCGTAATTCAACCAATAACCAAGTTAATTGAACCAAATACAACCTAATTCATATCAAGATCAAACATAGGGTTATGGGTTAAAGGTCATCTTTTACAAACTAGACCAAACCATCAAGATATATCATAATTAAGTTAGAATACATGTTAATCATTTAATATTATCCAATAGAAAACATAAACAAACCAATTCATAACATAATTTTTGAGATTGAGAAAGACCCACATGAAAATTCAAATTTTGAAAATAATTTGAAAGAACCCTTTGAGGAAAGAGGTTTCAAAGGTGAATTATATCCCATACCTCAATGTTTGCTGAAGAATTGATGGGGAAATCGTCCCGTTACAGCCCCCCAAGTCCCTCCCCTAGATTGTCTACAATGGTGTCTTCCAATAGAGAAAGAAAGAAGAGAGAAAACAAGAGAGTTTTGTTTTGAGAGTTGTAATTAGACTAATGGGGTTGGGGTCTCATATAGTGGCTTTATTAAGTTAATTAGACTTCCCTTAATCCCTAACTAACAACCAAACCCTTTAATTAATTAGTTAAGACCAACTTAAAAATGTGCAGGAAAATGGACCCTCACAGACGAGACCCCGTCGACGGTCCGTCTGTGAGTCGACGACTGGTCCCTCCTCCATGCTGCACATTCGTGGATTTGGTCATTGTGCAGGCGAGGGTTCCACAAATTTGTCTAAGTTTTGGTCGACAGTTGCTAACGACTCCTCATCAAACCACATACGAATTGTCGATTGCCTCTCGTGGGTGAACACTGCCCAGGCAGTGTTGACTCCAACGTGCAAGGGTCCCCCTCAAGGGCCCTTGGTTTGTACTTAGGGTGTAGTACCTAGACGTTTCAACCATGAATATACTTAAACACATGTTAGACACCCTTCCTCCAATTTTCATCATTTTTCGACTACTAAAAGCTAGTCAAATAGGCAAAGGCACGCTAGTACCTCCTAGAACTAGTTTCCGAAAGTCATGGACGTTCTTGGACGTTTTGGTTTCTAGACTTACTAAAGGACTTATAAACATTAAATAGGCCTTAAAACACTGTCTATACCTTATGAAACTTATGCTAGGCTTTAAGACACGTCTTGGATTTTTGAATTGTTACATTATCCCCCCTAAGGATCATTCGTCCCCGAATGACACTAAAAATACTTAGAAGGAAGGAATAGACTCAAGACTAGCGACACAACAAACAACAATACATAACAAAATCAACCATATCTCTTATACAAGTTAATTCAAAACTTCAATTACTACACATAAGGCACAAACATCAAATTATGAGGAATTTCCTTCTCAACAACAACAACATAATCTCAACATGCTTTACATGAGTCAATTATGCCAAAATTTAAATTACCAACATACTGCATATCATTTCACAAAGACTCGCCATATTAAAACATACAAGATAACTCAAACAAGACAAAGAGCAAAATTTCAAGTTCAAATGTACTACTTCATTGTAATTCACTGTAAAGCTATAAAAAATGCACACATTTTGCAAAACTTCATCAAAATCAGAGCAACTTTAATTTTAGTCATTAATTTCATTTTTAATAAGAACTACTAACCTTAGTTATAAAACAGATGAGGGTAACATGACTTCATGTCGGCCTCAGCCTCCCATGTTGCACCCTCAACTAGGTGATTCCTCTATAACACCTTTACAGAAACCACCTCTTTATTCCTTAACTTCTTGACTTGCCTATAAAGAATTTGAATCGGAATTTCCTCATAGGAGAGGTTATCCTTCACACCATGACCATCAATAGGATGAATAAACTCGGGATCACCGATACCCTTCTTATGCATGAAAACATGGAAAACCAGATGAACCGAAACCAATTCACTAGGAAGTTTCAATTCATAGGCAACCTTACCAACCCTTTTTAAGATTTCATAGGGACTCACATAACGTGGACTCAACTTCCCTTTCATGTCAAACCTAACCACCCCTTTCATAGGTGACATTTTCGAATACACCTTATCACCTTCTTCAAACTCCAAATCCCTTCTCCTATGATCGGCATAAGACTTTTGCCGACTATAGGCCGTTTGCAACCAGTTCCTTATGATATGAAATTTTTTCAAAGTCTTATAAATCAAATCGGGACCAAAAAGCGAAGTCTCACCCACTTCGAACAATCCAAGAGGAGACCTACACCTCCTACCATATAAGGCTTCAAGGGAGCCATGGAGATGGATGAATGAAAACTATTATTATAAGCAAATCCATCAAAGGCTAATGGTTAACCCAATTTCCCTTGAAATCAACAATACAAGCCTAAGCATAGCCTCAAGGGTTTGAATAGAACGCGCCGCTTGACCATCCGTTTGGAGATGAAAAGTGGTACTCAATTTCACCCTAGTACTTAACCCTTCTTTGAATGACCTCAAAAACCTAGATATGAATTGTGCACCTCGATATGATATGATTGATAACAGAATACCATGGCGACACGTAATCTCATCTATAAAGATCGTAGCATTATCTTCCACCGAATAAGTTTCTTTGACGAGAATAAAGTGCTGACTTGGTCAACTATCCACAACCACCCATATAAAGTCATATTAGCTTTGAGTCCGAGGTAAACCACTACAAAATCCATATTGATGTCTTCCCACTTCAAAGTAGGAATTTTGTTTTCTTGTAGTAAGCCACCCGACTTTTGATTTTTCGACTCTCACTTGTTGGCAATTTGGACACTTAGCAACAAACTCCTCTATGTCCTTCTTCAAATCTTCCCACCAAAATACTTCCCTAAGATCATGGTACATTTTATTCGAACCCGGATGAATTAAGTAGCAGGACCCATGAGCTTTCTCAAGGATCCAGTTCCTCGACTCATCTACCTTGGGAACACATCTTCCTTGGTACCTCAAAACACCACCCCCCCAAGGAGAATGCCTCATTAAGCTTGCCAAGGGTCGATTTCTTCAACTCCATGAATGATTTATCAAGGTTTTGTTTGGACTTCACCTCAATTGCACATGATAACTCAAAGTTATGATGGACCATGAATCCACCATTTGGAGAATCGTCAAATATTACGCCCAACCTAGATAACCTATTAACATCCTTCACTAGGTCTTTCTTGGCTTCATCTATAGGAGACACACTACCCATAGTCATACGACTTAGAGAATTTGCAACCACATTGTCCTTGCCGGGGTGATAGAGGACATTCATGTTGTAATATTTCAACAATTCTAACCACCTTCTTTGTTGGAGATTCAACTTTTTTTGGGTAAACACATATTGGAGACTCTTATGGTCGGTATACATATAAACATGGACACCATACAAGCAATGCCTCCATATTCTCAAGGCAAATACCACGTCCACTAACCAAAGTCATGAGTTGGATAGTTTCTCTTATGCACCTTAAGTTGCCTAGAAGCATAGGCAATCACTTTCCCATGTTGCCTAAGCACACATATTAAATCCACTCAGGATGCGTCATAATACACAACAAAACCCTTGGTACCCTCCGGTAAAGTCAACACCGGATTGGATATAAGCCTATCTTTCTATATGTGAAAACTTCTTTCACATGCCTTTGACCACTCAAATTTCTTACACTTCCGGGTTAAAATAGTCAAGGGAGATACAATGGACGCAAAACCATCCATAAACCTCCGATAATAACCCACTTTACCCAAGAACTCCTAATTTAGGTTGGAGCCAGTGATCTAGGCCAATTTTGCACCGCCTCCATTTTCCTTGAATCAACCTCAACTCCCTCACTAGAGATGATATGACCAAGAAATGTCACCAACCTCAACCAAAACTCACATTTGCTATACTTCGCAAACAATTGACGTTCTTTAAGTACTTGCAACGCGACCCTCAAATGGTTCATGTGATCACTCACTTTTCTTGAATATACCAAGATGTTGTCAATGAAGATAATGACAAATGAAACTAGGTAACTTCGAAACACCCTATTCATTAGGTCCATAAATGCAGCCGGGGCATTTGTGAGACAAAAGGACATAACTAAGAACTCATAATGACCACATCTAGTCCGAAATGTCGTCTTTGGTATATCCTCACCTCTCACACTAAGTTGGTGATACCCCAATTTCAAGTTAATCTTAGAAAAGTAGCTTACCATTTGGAGTTGATCAAACAAGTCGTCAATCCGAGGGAGATGATACTTGTTCTTGATTGTGACTTTATTGAGTTGGCAATAATCAAGCACATTCTTAAGGACCCATCCTTCTTCTTTACAAACAAAATGGAGCACACATGGAGAAATACTAGGTCTAATGAAGCCTTTGTCTAGTAAATTTTTGAGTTGAGCCTTCATCTCTTTCAATTCGGCCGGAGCCATCCGATAAGAAGGAATTGTAATTGTATTTGTATCTTGTAGCAAATATATACCAAAATCAATTTCCCGTTTGGTAGGAATACCGAGAAGATCATTAGGAAAGACTTCCGGAAATTCACTCACTACGGGGACCGACTTAATCAGAGAAATTTTGGAGTCTATATCTTGGACTCTCACAATATGTTATAAAAAACCTTTAGAGATCATTTTGCATGATTTTAAACAAGAGATGATATGACCTCTAGGAATAGAATTTCCCCCCCTTCCACTCAACAACGGGTTCATTTTGAAAGCTAAACTTCACCACCCTTGTCGTACAATCAATATATGCAAGGGAAGCATGATACTACTTCATACCCAAAATGACATAAAAATCAAGCATATCAAGCTCTACTAGTTCAACAAAAGAAACTCTATTGGGAAATATTATAGGACAATTTCTGTACACCCTTTTTGAAACAACTGACTCACCCATCGAAGTAGATACTATAAAAGGTTCATCCAAAATATCGGGCAAAATGTCATACTTTTTATCTACTAGAGGGGTAACAAATGATAAAGTAGCCCCTGGATCAAGTAGTCATATACATCAATATAGAAGACGCTCAACAAACCGGTCACCACATCGGGAGAAATCTCTTGCTCACCCCTAGAGTAGAGAGCATAGAAGTGGTTCTTCTTTGGAGCTTCACTAGAACCACTTGTCTTGAGATTGACCACCCTTTTCTTGACCTTTCCTATTAAGGCAATCCCTAACCTTGTGGCCACTCTTTACACAACCAAAACAATTGCCCATTCCAACCAAGCATTCACAAAAATGACCCTTTCCACACTTGGCACATGTAGGCTTGTCATTGGGTGAGTTTACACTCCTTCCATTTTGGGCTCTAGGTTTAGTCAGCTTATCATCACGAGCCTTAGGGAACTTGGATGAAACTTGATTCGAAACCTGCTTCTTAAATCTAGGCTTGTCTTGTATTTCAAGCATATTCTTTAAAGAACCTGCATCAAAAGATCTTGCCCTCTTTGCATCTCTACTCTTCCTCATAGACCTTGCCTCTTCCACATGTTTGGCATGAAGTATAAGTCTATAAATGTTCATGTTGTCATGTAACATAGCCGAATGACAATCCTCTTGCAAATCATTTAGCACCCCCGTCACAAAGTGGCTCATTTCATCTATAGGATCAAAAATCAAAGAAGGAACATATTTTGAAAATTTAGTGAATTTCAAGGAGTATTCATGATCACTCATACCTCCTTGGCGAAGGTTGATGAACTCTACCGCTTAGCTTCCGTCACCTCCCTAGGAAAGAACCAATCAAGAAAAGTCTTCTTGAAGATCTCCCAAGTCACCAGACCACCCCTTAATGGCCTATTATCCCTCCATTGGACATACCATACTTGAGCCACATCCTTGAGTTGATAAGTATTTAACTCGGCCTTCTCACTAGTAGACAACCCCATAGACAAGAGTATCTTGCCAATTGTCTTGATCGTGGAATGTCAATAAGACTTCATCGATGAACTCTTGGGGGTCTTCTTCAACCTTGGACCCGTAAAAAGTTGGAGGATTCATCAGAATTAAATCCCTTAGATGGGAGGCCATAGTAGAAACTTGTTAATGAGGACGGGGTACAACATCCCGGTTAGCTTGGGCCGTTAGTTATTGGGATTGAGCAGTGGCAGCTTGGGCCAACTGTATAAGGGCATCCCTTATGTAACCATCCGTTAAAGGTGAAGCATTGACCAGATCTTGGTAATCATACACACCTTCCTCAAGTAGAGGAACTTGAGCACCACGGGGAGGATCTCCCGCATTGGCAATCTCCTCTTCAAGCCTTCCTACCGCATTACTTCGAGTATTCATTTCCTATAATCACAAAAATAAGATTAGATGCAAAATCACACCATAAGTAAACTCTAATGGCACGATATTAGATTCTCAAGAAAGTGAGAGTTTCCTAGGCATAACATAGGTTCCTATCCATAAGTGTGGTACGCTTTACAATTATGAGTACAAACTTGCATAGACGTGGTTGAGAGATACATTGACTCAAAGATAATTCAACCTCATTCTCTGATACCAAGTTTTAACATCTGCGCTTACCCCCTAGACACGACGTGCGTCGGAGTCCTCTTTGAGGACTAAGACTAGACTTTTATCTTACATCATTACATTCATAGGTCAAATTTATTAGAAAATTTAAAACTTATCATTACTTCTACTTGGAGGTTTGCACAGACTTCTACATATACATAACATATATATATCGAGTATACATAGACACTTTGTATAGAAATATTACTTAGTCTTCTACTTTTATTGCACTTTAATGTATATAGAAAATATCATAGTCATAATAGTATTCTCATCTCATAAACATCTACTAAAAGTATATCAAATTTGGTCATAGACCATACATCAATCCAATAAGACCACATATAAGTCATACAAATGTATAGTACTTATTTGAAAGGAAAGAAACGAAATAGTCTTTAAACTCATAACAACTCCATAAGCTAGATAGTGTCATTGCCCTTGGAAATTGAGAGCCTACCCTACTTGGATGAATAAGAAATCCAAGACTTCGTCAAGTCTCCGTCTAAAACACTTCAACGACGGAGCCTAAAATGTTGGGGAAAAGGAATAAATGGGGTTACTATGCCACTTGTACTAAGTATGAGACCATATGTACATATAAGATCAAATCATGATAAAAAGGACATTTTATTAAAACATGCTACTTTATTCTTTGAAAAAGCCTTATGCATCATCAAGCAAAACATACAACTCAAGAAGGCATATTCATCAAGTCAAAGGAAATAACATACTTTTAAACATACTTTAACCTATAATCTAACATAACCCTACCATCAAGTAATTACATCACAAGCATGGATAAGAGTTCATCATATCACAATACAACAAGACTACTACTCATGAATCCTCATAAAGCCAACAAGTGCAATAACCAAGCATAGACCCGTAACCTTACTCAATCAAGTGACACAACAAGAATTATGACTAATATTCAACTTCACATAACATAACTTATTAAGGATATACAACGTCATACTTTTAACAACATAGAACAATTACATGTTCATAAGAGTATCAATCACCATATAGTATCATTTACATGTAAAGTCGTCATACTATCATATTTTGCTTTCATTATCATATACTACAGAATATCAACCTTCTATAGCTTCCATCAAGGCAAACTAGTGCAAGGAATAGGTAGAGTCCCATACCCCATACCTAGGATAAGTCAAACCTCTTAAGTCACCTTAGTTAGTTTATCCTTCATTTGTTCATTTTAATTTAGGGAACACTTGCCTTAACCGACATAGACCAGAATAGCTAAATGTGCAATATGGTGTTTAAAAACCTCATAACGATGGAATGTGGTCTACCGGAAAAGTAAAATCAAATATAAACATATCTTTCTAGGTGGATCCACTAGCTAGTCTTTCTATGGGGCAACATAGTTCAAGAACTAAGAGATAGATATTCTCCCTCTACATACCACTTGGAAATTAGGGTCTCCTATCATGAGAATCCATTAGATGAGTATCCCTCTTTGGGGAGTCAACACCACATGTAGAACTATAGGGTGAATCTTCCTCTATGGGAAGTCATCACATCCCATTGTCAAGTTCACTCGGTGCTAAGCTAAGTCCCTTTATTGAAATGTCATTAGTGTCTTTGTTAATCATCGTAGCTTATTGTAGTTCATAGGGTCTAACCCTTGTATAATCATCATCATCATAGCTCAATAAGAATTGTATGAGTATAGTTCTTTCACATAATTCACATAAGTGAGGTTAACACATTTTCATTTTTATTCATAATAAGACACATTGGTAGTCATCATCATCCTTATAACATTTACATCTTAATCAACCTCACAATCATAATCAAGAAATTTCAATTCAATATCATACCACCCTGTCAGTCCTAATACAACGCATACTCCAATACAACATCATGACTTAATCATACTTAACTACAATTGGAAGTAAAGGATAGAGATGATAAGACTTACTAAGTCTTCTTCATAGTTCATCATCAAGTTCTTACCATAAACCCTCAATTCAACCCAATTCGGGTATACATCATCATAAGTCAATAATCAACATGATAACAAGACTATAAGTATCAGTGCATCACATTTCAATACTATATCATAGCTTAAGACAAGATACTTAGGTCAATTCACAACATACTTCCTAACCTAGATCATCTTCTCAAGAAATAGCATAAAAGACTACAAATAACCCTAATTTGTTTATGATTAATGTAGTAACATCATCTAGTATTAATTCAACCAATAACCAAGTTAATTGAACCAAATACAACCTAATCCATATCAAGATCAAACCAAGGGTTAAAGGTTAAGGGTCATCTTCTATAAAATAGACCAAACCATAAAGATATATCATAATTAAGTTAGAATAAGTGTTAATAAATTCATATTATCCAAAATAAAAAATAAAAAAACCAATTTATAACATTATTTTCGAGATTGAGAAAGACCCACATGAAAACTCAACTTTTGAAAATACTTTGAAGGAACCCTTTGATGAAAGAGGTCTAATTGTTGAATTAGATATAATACCTCAATGTTTGATGAAGAATTTCTGGTGAAATAGTCCCTTTAAATCCCCCATATCCCTACCCTAGCTTGTCTTCAATGGTGTCTTCCAATAGAGAGAGAAAGAAGAAAGAAGGAAGAGAGTTTTGTTTTGCCAGTTGTAATTAGACTAATGGGGTTGGGGTCTTTATATGGGGGTTTAATTAAGTTAATTAGTCTTCCATTAATTCCTAAATAACAACCAAACAATTTAATTAATTAGTCAAGGCCAACTTAAAAATGCGCAGGAAAATGGACCCTCACAAACGAGACCCCATCGACGGTTCGTCTGTGAGTCGACTACTGGTCCCTCCTCTGTGCTGCACATTCGCTGATTTGGTTAGAGACTTGTGAAGGTGAGGGTTCCAAAAAATTTTCTATGTTTTTGTCGATGTTTGAAAACGAATCCCCTTTGATCCACACACGAATCGTCGATTGCCTCTCGTGGGTGCACACTGCCAAGGTAGTGTTGACTCCAACGTCCAAGTGTCCTCCTCAAGGGCCCTTGGTTGGTCCTTGGGGAGTCTTTTTGACCATGAATCTACTTAAACACATTTTACACACGCTTCCAACAATTTTCATCATTTTTTGAATCCTAAAAGCTAGTCAAATAGGCAAAGGTACGCTAGTACCTCCTAGAACTAGTTTCCGGACGTCATGGACGTTCTTGGATGTTTTGGTTTGTAGGATTCCTAAATGACTTATACATATTAAAATAGGCCTTAAAACAGTTTCTAGATCTTATTATTCTGATGTTAGGATTTAAGACACGGCTTGGATTTTTGAAATATTACAGGAACACCCTTAATTGCATTATCTTTAGCCATGAATTTACATACTCAAAAAATTAGTGTTGGGGAAAGAGACATACATGTATTCATCAAGAAATATATCAACCCATCAATTAAGAATCAATGTCAAATTAAAAATCCTATGTAATATAATTCGTCATAATTAATCCACAATTTCATTTTTAAAAGAAAATCCGTTTGTAGAGAAAACCCTTGAATTCGGGTGATTTTGAAATCACATTTGAACGGACCTCTAAGGGGAAAGAAACCCAAGAGAGAAAGAATCTATACCTTTAGGAATACTTTATCTACTAAATTGAGTATGAATTTCAAAGATTAGTTCTTCTTCTTGAAGTTTCAACGTGTCTTCAATGAAGGTTGACGTAGAGAGAGAATATAGAAAGAAGTTGGAGAAATTGGGTTTCAATTAGGGATTATGTTTTAAAGTGAAAATTAAGTGATAAATGACCTAAAATCAAAATATAGACAACCTTCAATATACCCAAAGTACCCCTCACTAAGTTGGCCTTTTATAAGTCCAACTTGACCTTGACTTTTAAATCCCGTCCAGCCTTCATGACCCAATTCATGAGTCGTTAAGAGCTCAACGACTCGTGGTGGTGCTCGTGAGGTGTGGGGCAGTAGCTTCCCTTAACGTGAAATCCTAGTAGATTCTAAGTCCCTTCAATGATCACCTCCGCTTGTAAACATGCACCACGGCCCGTCAAGTGGCTCGTGGTACCTTGAGCAGTAGCCCCTGCAAAACTCTCCATTCCCCAAGTGTCTAAGGCAAGACCATGAGCCACCTTCCCTTCCGTCAAGTGCCCCACGACTCGTGAAGTGGCTTGTGGTGCCTCGGAAAGAAGCTAGTCCAAGATTCCACCCCTTTTCAATGGCAAAGGAATCTTCATGAGCCCCCCACTTTCCCGTGGTCATGTTCATGAAGGTTGAGGCAGTATCCTTCCTTTTGTGGCTCCCTTGGCCTTTTGCTTTGGCTTGCCCGTCAAGGGTGGGCACTCCTCCCTTGGCCTTTATCCCTTAATCTCCCTCTAAGGCAACTCTATCCATTCCCATCATCTTATTATGGTCAAACCCTTAGACAGCACCTTTTGAACCATCTTATCACCACTAGAAACACAGTAGTTTAGGTTACTAGTTCACCGGATGTCATGGTCGTTTTTAATTTCTTATTAACCTATCTTCCCAAACTAAGCTAACTAAAATAAAATATCACCTCTAACATATTTATAATCCTTGTAATTATTGAAATACTCATTGATCCCTACCTTAAGTCATTGAATTTACTAGGTGTAACAATATCCCTTCTTGGGACCATTCGTCCTCGGATGACACTTTAAAATCCTTTTTGACTATCAACTCGAGACTAGCAACCCGACTAACACAAAGTAATCATAACTCAATAAAAGAAGGAGAACATCCACTTAATAAGGTAGGAACTACACCAACTACAAAAATGCACATAATTCACTATTTCACTTTTCGTTGTGGCTCAATATATTCAACAAGAAGCACCACATAATTTTCATACGTCACATTTGGGAAATTTCACATAACTCAATATCGAAATATGTAATCAACTATTATCAAGTGTGAAGACACATAGTTCAAGTCATATATGAAACATGGATTTTCGCAAAAAATTCTACATAATGATGGGAAAATCATAGAAGTTCCAATCCACACTTAAGATGATGACATTACTAACCTTAACCTTGACAAGAAGAGTAGGGAAAAAGATGAGGATATTGGGATTTCATGTCGGCCTTGGACTTCCAAGTAGCATTCTCACTAGTTGGTTCTTCCAAAGAACATTGACGGAAGCTACCTCTTTATTCCTCAACTTCTTAAGTTGCCGTACTAGGATCTCAACCGGGACCTCTTCGTAGGAAAGGTTAGAATTGACATCTAAGCCTACTAGAGGAAGGATAGACACTACATCATCTATACACTTCTTGAGCATTGACACATGGAAAATCGGATGCACCAGAGCAAACTTTATGGGTAATTCCAACTCATAGGCAATACTACATATTTCACAACCTCATAAGGAACAACATAGAGGGGACTAAGTTTCCCCTTATAACCAAAACCTCATCACCCCTTTCGTGGGTGAATTCTTCAAATAGACCAAGTCATCTACCATAAACTCAATGTCCGTTTTCCTATTGACTTCTAAGCCTTTTAGAGGAAGGATAGACATTGCATCACCTATACACTTCTTGAGCATTGTCACATGGAAAACCGGATACACCAGAGCCAACTTTATAGGTAATTTCAACTCATATGTAATACTACCGATGCATTTCACAACCTCATTACGACCCATATAGCGGGGACTAACTTTACCCTTTTTAACTAAACCTTATCACCCTTTTCATGGGTGATATCTTCAAATAGACCAAGTCATCTACTATATACTCAAGATCTATTTTCCTATTGCCGGCAAAAGATTTTTTTTTGAATTCAGGTTGTCTTCAAACTATCATTTATAAGGTGGACTTTTTCCACAACCTCACAGATTTCCTCGGGACCTATTAGAGTAAACTGACCTACCTCAAACCACCCGATTGGAGATTTACATCTCCTCATATAAATAGTCTCAAAGGGTGCAATGACGATACTTGAATGATAGCTATTATTGTAGGCAAACTCAATCAACGGTAGATGGTCTTCCCAGTTACCCTTAAAGTCAATAACACATCCTCACAACATGTTCTCGAAGGTTTGGATGGTTTGTTCCACCAAACCATCTATTTGTGGATGAAATGTGGTACTAAGTTTCACCTTGGAACCTATTCCACTTTGGAATGCCTTCCAAAATCTAGAAGTGAATTGGGGACCCTTATCCGAGATGATCGACAAAGGAACTCCATTCAAGCTCACAATCTCATTAAGGTACGACCTAACATAGTCCTCCTCTAAATAAGTAGCTTTGACGGGGATAAAATGGGGGGATTTTATCAATCTATAAATAAACACCCATATTGTATTATGTTTTCTTCGGGTAAGGGGAAAACCCACTACAAAATCCATATTGATGTCTTCCCATTTCCAAGTAGGTATATACATCTCTTGATTGAACCCTCATGGTCTTTGATTCTCAACCTTGACTTGTTTACAATCAGGACATTTGGCCACAAACTCCGCTTTATCCTTCTTCAACCGATTCCACCAATAGACCTCTTATAGATCACGATACATCTTGGTGGCACACGGATGAATGGAATATCGGGAACAATGTGATTCTTCCATAATTTGTCCCGTTAAGATTTCAACATCCAGTACATGCAACCTTTGTAATTACCTAAGTACATCATCCCCCCGGGAGAATGACTCATTGAGTTTAATAAGAACTGGTTTTTTTAAATCCATTAATAGAGGATCAAGATGTTTCTTAGAATTCACCTCAACCAGTAAAGATGACTCGGATTTTTGATGAACCATAAAACCCTTTTGTGGAGAATCTTCTAACCGAACACCCAACCAGGCAAATCTATGCACTTATTTCACTAAATATTTTTTACAATCTTCAACATGAGCTACACTACCCAAACCCATTATACTCAACGAATTTGCAACCACATTGGCTTTTCCAGGGTGGTAAAAGACACTCATATAATAGTCATTTAAGAGTTCTAAACATCTTCTTTGTCAAATATTCAACTCCTTGTGGATGAACACATATTGAAGACTCCTATGGTCAGTGAACACATCCACGTGTACCCTATATATGTAGTGTCTCCATATCTTAAAAGAAAAAACCACGACCGCTAATTCAAGATCATGAGTTGGATAGTTCTTCTCATGCACCTTGATATGTCTTGAGGCATATGCTATCACCTTGTCATGTTCCATGAGGTCACAATTCAAACCTACTCAATAAGCGTCACAATACACAATAAATCCTTTGGTACACTCTAGTAAAGCCAAAACCGGAGTGGAGGTAAGCTTATCTTTCAACTCCTCAAAGCCTCTTTCACAAGCTTCCGACCACTCAAACTTAACTTTCTTTTGGGCTAAGTTGTGAAAGGAGAACCAAAGGATGCAAACCCATCAACTAATATCCTACAACACCCGGCTAAACCCAAGAAACTTCAAATATCGATTGGATTCAAATGTCTAAGAAAATTCTTGAACGCCTCTATTTTTTTGAATCGACCTTTATTCTCTCACTTGAAACAATGTAACCAAGAAAAGCAACCGATCTAAAAAAAAAAATTCACACTTACTATATTTAGCAAAGATTTGATGTTTCTTAAGGATTTGCAATACTCTCTTCAAATGACTCATGTGCTCATCCTCACTCTTATATAATATCAAGATATCATCAATAAAGACAATTACAAATGCATCAAGACAATTTCGGAACACTCTATTCATAAGGTCCATTAGAGCCGCCAGGGCATTAGTTAGGCCAAAAGACATGACTAGGAAGTCATAATGACCATATCTAGTTCGGAACACCATCTTAGGAATGTCGACACCTCTCATCATAAGTTGGTGATGCCCCGTCCTGAAATCAATTTTTGAAAAGTAACTCGCACCTTTGAGTTGATCAAACCAATCATCTATCCTAGGAAGAGGATACTTATTCTTTATACTAACCTTGTTTAATTGTCGGTAGTCAATACACATTCTAAGAGACCCATCTTTCTTTTTCACAAATAAAATCGGAGCACCCCATGGAGATATGCTTGGTTGAATAAAAACCTTATCTATCAAATATTTAAGTTGAACCTTCAATTCTTAAACTAGGTCAGATCCATCCGGTAAGGAGGAATTGAAATGGTTTTAATATCCGAAATAAAATCTATGCCTAAATCTATTTCCCGTTCGAGAGGAATTCTTTGTAAGTCAATAAGGAAAACTTCCGGAAAATCCTCATCTTGCAATCTTTTAAACATGAAATAATTTTACCTCCGGGGATTAACTTTCCTCCCTTCCATTCTAAAACGGTTCATTAGGAAATTGGAATTTAACTACCCTTGTTCTGCAATCACTTGAATCAAAACAAGCATGTAACCAATACATACCCAATATGACATCAATGTCCAACATATCAAGTTCTATCAAATCAACCAAGGTTACTCTATTGAACAATAATATAGGACAACTCCTATAAACTCTTTTAGCAACAACAGAGTCAACCACTGGGGTAGAGACCGAAAAAGGTTCAACTAAGACATCGGGGAACACATCAAACTTTGTAGCCACTAAAGGAGTTACAAAAGATAAAGTGGCATCAGGATCTAGGAATGCATAAATGTTTAATGAAAATACTTGCAACCATCCAGTAGTAACATTGGGAGAACCCTCTTTATCACCCCCAGACTTGAGAGCATAGAAGTGGTTCTTCTTTGGAGCATTGGAACTTGGACCACTTGCTTGAGCTAGATTACTCTCCCTTCATTGAGTATTGGCCATGGGATAGTCCCTCACCATGTGGCCACTCTTTCCACAACAAAAACAAGTATTTGTACCTATTAGACATTTCCCCGCATGCTTCTTTCTGCATTTGCCACAGCTAAGTTTCTTACCTTGTGAACCACCAACTTTTCCTCCTTGAGGATTAGGTCTAGAAACCCTATCCTTGTTAGCCTTTGGAAAATTTGAAGGAACTTTGTCGGAGAATATCTTCTTTAACTTTGCTTTGTCTTGGATTTCAAACTTACCCTTAGAAGTACCTCAATCATAGGGCCTTTCCCTCTTAGTATCCCTATTTTTCCTCTTGAGACTACTCTACTCAACTTGTTAAGCATGAACCATCAAACAAGAAATGTCCATGTTGTCATGAAGCATTGTCGCATTACATTCTACCACAAGATCATTGGACACACCCTTCACAAATGACTCATATCATCTCTAGGATTAGACACCAAAGAACAAGCATACTTGGACAACTTAATTAATTTCAAAGAGTATTCTTGAACACTCATACCTCCTTGATGAAGGTTGATGAACTCTTCCACTTTTGCCTCACTTTTCTCTCTTTGAAAGAACCTAATCACGAACTCCCCGCCTAAAAACTTTATAAATTATTGGACCCCCTCTCAAAGTCTTATTGTATTTCCATAGAGTGTACCAAGTTTGAGCCACATCCTTGAGTTGGTAAGTCGCTAGCTCGGCCTTCTCATTTGAACTTTCCCCTATAGAATACAAGATCTTATAAGCCTCATAAAGAATGTCTTACGAATCTTCATTTACCTTAGACCAAAGAACATTGAAGGATTCATCCTTGTGAAGTCTCTCAAATGAGATGCCACGGTGTTAACATTTTGATCACACGAGGTGTAACTTCTTGATTTGCTTGAGTCATCATAGCATGAGATTGACTAGTTATGACTTGAGATTGAATAGCTATGACTTGGGTCAAGTTTCGAAAATCCTCTTATCTCTCCATCCAACATGGCATGAAAATTGATCGGAACTTGGCCACCTAGAGGAACTTGCTCTTGAGGAGAAGCTTGGTTTTCTGGGGAGGAACTCCTGCATTAGCTATCTCCTATTCAACCCTTCTTGCGGCTGCCCTTCAATTAGTTATATCCAATAACCACAAGAAAAGAGTTAGAATTAAAAGGACACATAGAGTGAAT
Source organism: Solanum pennellii (assembly GCF_001406875.1). Lineage (NCBI taxonomy): Eukaryota > Viridiplantae > Streptophyta > Magnoliopsida > Solanales > Solanaceae > Solanum > Solanum pennellii. Next base: position 20,830,214 of record NC_028641.1, on the reverse strand, counting down.
ACTCTTCTTGCACGACTTATGAGAACCAAAGAAGAGAGAATTTCCTAAGCATCACATAGCCTCTCATTCATAAGTGTGGTGCACTTTACAATTATGAACAATACACTACGTAGACGTGGTTTAGTGAGACAACATTCCTATGATTATTTAACCTGATACTCTGATAAAAAGTTTGTCACACTGCGCAGCACACCCTAGACGTAACCGGCATCTTCTCCCTCGAAGAGGCCTTAGACAATACATTAGCATACATCATTGCATTTCATAGGTACGTAAAATACAGAAAATTAAAAACTTCACACATGAAATTTAAATAGAATTCTTCTTTATCAAAAATAAGTCAACAATTGTCTCACACATAACCATCTAACATAGGAGTAAAAGATTTTGGACATAGCCTATAAAACATTACAAAATGTCTCATAAGAGAATACAACATAATCTTTACAATATAGGAAATAGAAAAAAAATCTTTGCACTAATCAAATGACATGAACTCGAGTAATAGGTTTCTCCTTGGACTTGAGGACTCACAAACTTGGGAATCTATCCAAGCGTCTTGAAGTTTGGCATGGACACTCTTCAATATCCCAAACCAAAATAATTGTAAAAATAGAGAGAATATAGGTTAGTACAAACCAGATGTACCAAGTATGGATATATGAAAGTAACATGTTTAAAACATGCACAAAGGGACATTTTAGTTATAAGCATGACAAGTTATTTCAAAAGCTTTCATGCACCTTCCAAGAATATAGTCAAGTCAACAACATAATCACAACAATACATTTTCATATTTCATGTTCAAGAGAAACATCATAATAAAGCCATAAGCAACATTTCATCAATACATTACAATACCTTTACCCATAATCTCAATACAAGTCAATTAGTGAAATGTATATATGTAGCCCCATAACCCCAAATGAACTAAGTAAACTAGCAAAGAGACCATAAGCATTGCATTTTCATTATAATACATTATAACGAGGGTAGTCAACTTCATCCACGACAATTTAGACCAACATCATGTATACTAAGTGAATGCAACATCATATGAGACGAACATGATATAGAATCAACATTATGCCTTTCCTTCATAACATATTTATATAAAGAAACTATCCTAGGAATTATTACCTCAAGGTACACATGTGCAATACATAGTTAAATTCCCATTCCCTTACCCACACTAATACACCTCCCAAGTTATCCTAGTTAATAAGCATCCTTTTATACTTCATTCATTCATTTTATTTTCGGGAAACTTTACCATAGTAGACATGAGACCATGTGAGATAAACATCGAATCCGATTGCAACCCCTCACACTTAAAACAGGGTATCCTACTTGCAAACGTAGGACATGTACATCATAATAGATTCTACGTGGATCCACTAGCTAGGTTTCCTATGGGGGCACATAGATAAAGGAACAAGGTGGTTGTTACTAGAAACCCTATTTATGCTAATTAGCGTTGTAGTTTCCACCTCATGAGAGACATAGTGTGGACCTCCTTTCCTTTGTGAAGGAACACCTCTCATTGTCAATTTGACTCGGTGCTAAGCTAAACTCCCATTTTAGAGAACCTTTAAGTCTTGCTTAAAAATTAGTTCATAAGATAGTTACTCCTTATATAACATGTTCATAGCTCATAAGTTATATGATGAGAATGTCCTTTCATCAAAACCAACATCATGTGATATTATTGCTTCATAACATAGTCATAAGATGTACATGAGAATTACCTTCAATTCCACATTATCACACACCTATCATCATCTCACATTTCATCACATTCATAGCATGATTTTACCTTCAGAACTTCATCATTCGTAATCCAATTAACCAACACTATCAAAGATAAGCCAACAATGACATAATAGCAATAACTAGTTCATAACCTTGAAGGTCTTAACCAATGGACTGCATGAAATCCATTCAAGTCCCCATTACAAATCAATTATGTATACCCCTCAACCAATTTTCCTCATCATACAACAACCAATTACACAAGAACAGCCTTAATTTCATTATCTTTAGTCATCAATTTACATACTTTAAAAGTTAGGTTTAGGGGAAAAGAGACATCCATGTATTGTTCAAGAAATAGATGAAAACCCATCAATTAAGAATCAATATCCTATCAATAAATCCTAAGTAATCTTAATTCATCATAATTAATCTACAATTTAAGATTTAAAAGAAAACCCATTCGTAGAGAAAACCCTAGAGTTTGGGTGTTTTTGAAATTATTTTTGAACAGACCTCTTGAGGAAAGGATTCCCAAGAGTGTAAGGATACATACCTTTAGGAAGACTTTATCCATGATATTGAGTAAGAACTTTGGAGATTGGGTCGTCTTGAAACTTCAATGTGTCTCAAATGGAGGTTGACGTAGGGAGAGAATGTAAAGAGAAGTGGGAGAAATTGGGTTTTGATTTGAGATTATGTTTTGAAGTGGGAACTAAATCACAGATGACCTAAAATCAATATATAGTCAACCCCCCAAAATACCCATCACAAAGTTGGACTTGTAAAACAAAAGTCCAACTTGACCTCAACTTAGGAATCTCGTTCAGCCTTCATGCCCCACTTCATGAGACGTGAAGAGCTCAACGGCTCGTGGTGGTTCTCGTGAGGTGAGGGGCATTAGCCTCTCCCGAAGTGCCTACCTAGTAGATTTTAAGTCCCTTTAACGATCACCTCCCCTTTCCTATGATCATGCACCACGGCCCGTCAAGTGGCTCGTAGTGCCTTGGGCTGTAGCCCCTCAAAAACTCTCCATTTCCCAATTTTCTAAAGCAAGACCACGAGCCACATTACCTTTCGTCAAGTGAACCACAAGTTGTGAAGTGGATCGTGGTGCCTCGGACAATAGCAAGTCCAAGATGCCACCCATTTTCCATGGCCAAGGCAACTTTACGAGCCCCCACTTGCCCGTGGTCATGACCACGAGCCGTAGTCGTACTCATGAAGGTTGAGACAGTAGCCTCCTTTTTGGGGCATCCTTGGCCTTTAGGTTTTTCTTGGCCCTCAAGGGTCAGCTCTCCTCCCTTGGCCTTGATCCCTTAAGCACCCTCTTAGGCACTTATATCCATTCCTATCATATTGTCATGGTCAAAACCTTAGACACCCCGTTTTTAACTATCCTATAACCACTAGCACCACAATAGTGAAACAGGCCCAAACCATGAGTCACTACCCATAGACCGTGGATGGATTAACGAAACCTACTATTCCTTTGTGGTTTTGGTCTGAGACACTCATTTGACGATCTTCACATATGGAGGCCATCCATAAGGTGTGGATGGACCTATGGGGCGTGAATCCCATCCATATGTCATCCACTTTGAGGCAGCCTCATGGTTTGCTTGGGGTATTGGGATCATGACTTAGGTTCCTCCTCAAGGAATCTTACACTATGTTTGGATCATTGTTATCCATTGTATTGTATTATATCGCTATTATACCTACAATATTTATTTTGATTGTTACTTAAAATATATTGTACTGTATTGTTAAATTTTGTTGTTACGTATCAATGAAAACCCCAATTTTATGGAACAACCGATTTGGTGTGTTCCCATTGTTACTTAATTTCTTTTTTAAATTATATCTTGACATAATATTTCAAAATATTATTTTACCCTTTACCTTAATTATTTAAATATAGTCAAACATCATACCCTAGAATAATTAAGGATATTTTAGTAAATTTATAAACTACAATACAATACGATATAATAAAAAACAACTAAAATGTTATTAAACAACAACAAACAATACAGTCTAACCAAACATTATATCTACCATGCGATACAATACAATAGAGTACAATATAGTACAATACATTATGAAACAATAGGTAACAATGATCCAAACAAAGTGTTAGGATGGTTCCTGGGGGGGTCGTACCTTGATGTCTAACCCTTATAAACCTCAACCATGACTATATACAAGATCAAACAACATCAAACATCCTAAAACTTCACACCAAACTCAAAAGGGCACACTTTAGGCTCTTGTTTCACTACTTCATTTTTAGGGTCATTGCACTAAAAACCGAGAGGATATGGTTAGCAGGGTTTGTGAGTAGCCGCTTTAAGATTCATTGTACTCAACAAAAAATAAGACCAAGTATGACATTAGCACACAAACACCATGTATTGGTAGGATCACATGGTTATACCACCAGTGCAATATAAGAAAGTTAAACAACATTATGATCACCTGCATATATATATATATATATATATATA
>NC_028641.1:20812268-20825236 GCF_001406875.1 Solanum pennellii | reverse complement strand
ATATATATATATGTATGTATGTATGTATGTATGTATGTATGTATCTATGTATGTATGTATCATCCACATTTACGACTAACAAACGGTTTCACATTTTATATCACATCATTGGTCCTGTCATGGAACCTAAATTCAAATAGTTAGCATGTTGGAATGTGGCCACCACTCCTATATTTATGCCAGAAATTGGAAATCGATCCCACATTCATGTCAAAACGTTGAAACTGATGAAAGATAGTTATGCCGAAATGTGGCAACTGATCCCATTCCCACACCATAATAACAATCGCAAGTATATTATCAAGATCAAACATTTAAGTCACGATTTCATGTAGAATGTTATTCCTCTATCTCATTTTCATCAAGTATGATCAAAATTAGAGCATTCATATACATACAAGTATCATAATGAAGCAAGAACAAGCAAATATCACACAATTATAAAATAAAAATCATCACCTACCTCGTAATAAGCTTGAAACCCTAAGAAACCTGATCCATCCCTTTCCGAATTTGTTCCGCTTGTTCTTGATCTACAAATAATCAATATGATACGGAAATTAATATACAATCACTAATTATGTGAATTACTAACAAATCTATGAACCCTTGATCAAACCCATGATCCCAATCATCCAAGCTAGGGTTATTTTCACCATAGATTCTATAATAAAAATATTTCCCATTAATTTTCACCCATTCTATTATGTTTTACGGATCGAAAATAGATTTAAGGAGTTAAAATGTTACCTTTAGCTAAAAATGGTGAAAATGAGTAGGAGTCGCCTGGGGTTCGTTCCTTGGCTCTAAAATTGGAAAGAACAAAATAAGGGTTTTTAGGGATTTATTAACGATATTAAGTCGCGTCTGACCGCCCATAGCCACCACCACCCCGCCATAGCGGAGCTAGAGCGACCAAAATTGGTACCATAACGGCATTTGCGAGACAAAGAGAAATTTGAAGAATTCCAAAAACCCCAATTTATAACCCATCTTCAACCCACGACGCTAAAAAATACCCTTCACATTGAGATCTATTACGAGTGTTCTACTCACCCAAATTTAATTCCATAAAGTAGTACGAGTTCTTTAATGAGTTATAAAACAGTTCATATAATCAAAATAATAAATGATTCACCAAATTTCCCTACACCTCTGAGACTCAATTTTTGTTCAATTCTGAACTAGGTTGGGAAATTTCAAGATAGTATGAAAAAGTTGTCCGACCCAAAAAGTTTCTCCATTGTCTCTTCTATAATGAAGAAACCGGATCATTACAGTTTCAAAGATTAATTAAATTTACTAAAAGAATAAAATAAAATCACATAAATTATTAAAGTAAAAAAAAATACGATTCAAAAGATTCAAATAACCATTTTTACCTTGCAATTTTATCTACTTTTGTACACTTAAACTTTCTTCTTCATCCCTAAAAGTATAAATTAAGCATATACTTATATGAAATAGTTAGTTACTCCATAATTTTATTAGTATTGCGTTTATTCAATTTAGTTTCAAAGATGAGTTAAGTTGACTAAAATAAATTGTTTTACCTACTAAGATTCTGATAATGAATGATTTGTAACATATTTGTAACAAATATTTAATATAAGTTTTGTAACAGAACATTTCAATCACAAGATGATAGCTAATACAAATAAATAAATATATGTCGTCAGAAAATCATCACAAAACTTATGATGAATTTACACTCTATCTCAATTTAATAAAAACCAATAAATTATAATATCTTTAACTTAATGAACTATTTTTTTTGGTGAAAATTTAAAAAATATGAGATGACCTTTTAACGTTTCCCCAGAATAGTACTTTTAGTTTTCCATCTTTAACTCCTTTATTCCATTAAAAAATTTGGGTTCTAGAGAGATGTCAGAGAACTAAATCGCTGTTCTTCTTTCTTTCTTCTACCTCTCACTCTTACAACACTACAATTGTGATTTTGAACTCATCTAAATTTTGATTCCGCTGATTTGTCCTTATTTTTTGATTAATCGATTGTTATAAAGTGAATAATATTTAGTTTCCGATATTGCGTCCATTATACTCTTCTGTTGTAGTTAATGCATCAATGTTTAGCCTTCCAAAATTGTCTCTTAGTTTTTCAAGAAGTCTTTTTAGAATTTCGTAGTAGATGTATCTAGTAAATTGTGATACATGTATTTAGTTATTTGTGCAAGACTTTTTGTTTTCTATTTTGAGTAGTATAAATAGTGATGTAGTTGATGATTGTAATCATCTCAAGTGGCCTTAAGTAGCCTATAATTAACTTGAGCATTTTCTAAAGATATTATTTTTCCTTTAATATTTCCTACAAATTGGTATCAAGAGAAGGTTTTCGTTCTTAATCTGGTGTTATCCGAAGAAAAAAATATGACATCCAAAACAAATGAAGGTGCTGATTCTTCAGTTATTCTTACTCCATTTTTTGATGGGACTGATTTTGAATACTGGAAGATAAGAATGAGAACACATTTGAAAGCTGAAGGTTTGTGGACTATTGTTGCAAATGGCTTTGAAGAGACAGACAACGATGGTGATCTTACAGCAGCAGAGATGAAAAATCTTGAGTCTAAGTATCGTCAAGATGCAAAAGCCTTGAGCAAAATCCAAATGGGAGTCTCAAGAGCATATTTAGCAAAAATTGCTACTTGTGAGACTGCAAAGGAAGCTTGGAATTTTCTGGAAACTGAGGTGTATGGTGACGAAAAGGTACGCACTATTAATCTTCAAACTCTTAGAAGAGAGTTTCAAAATTTAAAGATAGAATCTGAAAAAATCGATGAATTTTGCACAAGAGTCATGAATATTGTCAATGAAATGAGAAATCATAGTGATACAATTGCTGACCAACAAGTTGTGGAAAAGATTCTAATTAGTGTCATGGAAAAGTATGAGTACATCGTTGCCATCACTAAGAAGACAAAATATCTTTCTAAGCTTTCCATCAAAGAGCTAGTTGGCTCATTTCGTGCACATGAGAAGCGAAGATTTTTTCATGAAGATCAACCCAAAGAGACGACTTTCCAGTCTACAATAAATGAGAATTCTCAAAAATTCTCAAAAAATCAGCAGAAGAAAAATCACAAGCAAAAAGAGATGCAGGATCATGATGATTCTTCTAAGAAGGTTGAAGAAAAAAGTGAGAGAAACTCTAGTCTTGTTTGTAAAGTTTGCAAAAAGACTAATCACAATGAAGAAAAATGTTGGCACAAAGGCGAGCCCCAATGTAAAATTTGTAAAAAGTTTGGCCACGTTGAAAAGGATTGTTGGCACAAGAAATGGGAGCAAGCAATTTTTTTGTGAAAAACATGAGGAAGAAAGGGAAGAAAATCTTTTCTTTGCTACTAAATCTGATGCTTCAACAAAAAACAATGAATGGTATGTTGATAGTGGTTGTAGTAATCACATGACTAGAGATGAAAAGGCTCTCCTCTCAATTAATAATAACATCAATAGTAAAGTGAAGATGGGGAATGGAGCCTTAGTTGATGCGAAAGGTAAAGGTACTATTTCGATCAACATGAAATGATACGGTAAGCAAATTCATGATGTTATTTATGTTCCTGACTTGGAAGAAATTTTGATTAGTGTTGGTCAACTCATGGAAAATGGTTATTCTCTTGTGTTTGGAGATAATTATTGCAAGATTTATTATAAAATTGAGCCAAATCAAGTCATTGTGGAAGTAAAGAGGATAAAAAGAAACTTCCCTTTGCAATTTCATTACAATTCATTAGAAATGAAATTGTAGATGATTCATGACTTTGGCACAAAAGATTTTGTCACTTGAATTTTGATGGTTTAAAGCTTCTCAAGCAAAAGGACATGGTGCAAGACCTTCCTGAGATACATACTGAGGTGGATACATGTGAAAATTGTATAATGGGAAAGCAACACAGGAAGTCTTTTCCAAAAGGGGTGTCTTGGAGAGCAAGTGTATTTTTGGAACTAATTCATACCGACATTTGTGTACCAATGAAGACTCCATCTATTGAAAGTCAAAGGTACTTTCTAATATTTATTGATGATTTCTCAAGAATGAATTGGGTTTATTTATTGAAAGAAAAGTCAGAAGCATTTGCTACATTCAAGAAATTTAAAGCCCTTGTTGAGAAGCAAAGAGGTTGCAGCATCAAAACCATTCGCAGTGATCGAGGAGGTGAGTACACAAGTCAAGAATTGTAAGAATATTGCAAAAATGAAGGTATTCAGAAGCAACTTACAGTAGGGTTTACTCCTCAACAAAATGGTGTATCTGAAAGAAGAAATATAACAATTGTTGAAATAGCCAGAACTATGATGAATAAGAAAGGGCTGCCAAAATATTTTTGGGCAGAAGAAGTGCATACAGCAGTTCACATCCTTAACAAGTGTCCAACAAAGACACTAAAGGACAAGACACTAGTTGAATCTTGGAGTGGAATTAATCCTTCTCTAAGTCATTTTAAAATTTTTGAGTGTATTTGTTATGCTCATGTACCTGCTAAGAAAAGAACAAAATTGGATGAAAAAAGTCAAAAATGTGTTTTTCTTGGTTATAGTGATGTGACAAAAGGATATAGGCTTCTCGATGTCAAAACTAACAAACTTATTGCTAGTAGAGATGTCATTTTTTATGAAAAAAACAACATGGAATTGGTAGTATAAATAGATAGAGAATATTGCTATCATATCTTCAAATCAAGAAGAGGATGAGAAAGATGAATATGTCTCTCAAGGGGGAGAAATCCCAGATTCAGATAATGAAGAACCGCGTCCAAGAGTAACAAAAATATTGAGTGATATTTATCAAAGATGTAATTTTTCTGGTGTTGAGCCGGAAAATTATGAAGAAGCAATAAAGCATGATCTTTGGAAGAAAGCCATGGAAGAAGAAATTCGAATGATCGAAAAAAATAATACTTGGGAGCTTGTGGCTATTCCTAGAGAAAGAGAAGTTGTAAGTCTAAAATGGATTTACAAAATCAAACTCAATATGGAAGGAGATATTCAAAAGAACAAAGCAAGGTTGGTTTCTAGAGGTTTCACGCAAAAACCAGGTATTGATTTGTATGGAACTTTCTCTCCACTTGCTCGTCTTGAGACAATTAGAACTGTAATTGTTGTTGCTGCACAAAAGAAATGGAAGATATTTCAACTTGATGTTAAACCAACATTTTTGAATGGAAAACTTGATGAAGATATTTATGTTTAGCAACCTCAAGGATTTTTTGTTCAAGGGAGAGATAAAAAGGTGTATAGACTAAAAGAAGCTCTTTACGGGCTGAAGCAAGCTCCAAAAGTCTGGTACAATGAAATTGATACATACTTTCTGAAAAATGATTTTCAGAAAAGTAAAAGTGAAGCCACTTTATATGTGAAGAAAGAACATGGCACCATTATCATTGTTTGTCTCTATGTGGATGATTTGCTCTTTACAGGAAATGATGTAAAGATGATGCAAAATTTCAAACAAGAAATGATGCAAGCTTATGAAATGAGTGATCTTGGATTGCTAAATTATTTCTTGGGCATCGAAGTTTCTCAAGTGAAAGAAGGAATTTTTATTTCTCAAAAGAAGTATACTAAAAGTATTCTTCAAAAATTCAAAATGATGGATTGCAGGTCTCTCGCCATACCATTAGCAGCAAATGAGATGTTTAGAAAAGATGATGGAAAAAGAAAGTTAATAGCTCACTTTTTAGGAGTTTGATTGGAAGTTTGCTATATCTTACTTCAACAAGGCCAGATATTATGTTTGCTGCTAGTTTATTATCCAGAATCATGCAAGAACCAAGCCAACTGCATTTTGGAGCTGCAAAGCGTGTTCTACGCTACTTGCAAGGAACAACAGATTATGGGATAATGTACAAATTTGGTGGAAATTTGAACTTAATTGGTTATTCTGATAGTGATTGAGCTGGAAGTATAGATGACATGAAGAGTACTTCTTGTTATGCTTTTTTATTTGGATCAAGCATTTGTTTTTGGTTATCAGAAAAGCAAAGAATTGTTGCTCAATCCACTGCCGGAGCAGAATATGTTTCAGCATCCAATGCTACTTCTCAAGCTATTTGGCTTAGGAGAATATTTGAAGACATTGGTGAAAAAAAAAAGACTGTTCTGTATTGTGATAACAAATCAGCAATGGCAATTGCCAAGAGTCCAGTCAGCCATGAAAGATCAAAGCATATTTCCATCAAGTATCATTTTATCCGAGAAGCACAAGAGAAAGGCGAAATTCAGTTGCATTATTGTCAGACAAGAGAACAACTTGCTGACATCTTTACCAAAGCACTTCCTAGAGAAAAATTTTGCTATCTTCGAGAACGCATTGGAGTTATCAAGTAAATGCATTAAGGGGGGAGTGTTGGATTTAATTCATCTATGTTTAGTCTTCCAAAATTGTCTCTTAGTTTTTCAAGAAGTCTTTTTAGAATTTCGTAGTACATGTATCTAGTAAATTGTGATACATGTATTTAGTTATTTGTGCAAGACTTTTTGTTTTCTATTTTGAGTAGTATAAATAGTGATGTAGTTGATTATTGTAATCATCTCAAGTGGAAGTAGCCTATAATAAACTTGAGAATTTTCTAAAGATATTATTTTTCCTTTAATATTTCCTACATCTTCACTATTATATAGCTGTTTTTTATGGGTATTCATCAAATTATTTAATTGGATCCTTTACCAAACTTATTGGGGTGTAAGTTTTAGTTTAGTTTTATGTGTGTTGTATTCATATGGGTTACCGTAGACTTACACATACAACAAGCTTTAATGGAGGCATGTTGCTCTTAGATTTTGTTAATGATGTGCAAAAATAATAACTTTTTTGATGATTGGTATCTTCCCTATAGTGTTGTTATTCTTTCGATTTTATATTCTTTTATGTTTTTTCTTGCAAAGTAATCAAATTTGGCGTTTTCATTGTTATCTAAGGTTCATATGTACGGTTGGCCTTCAATTTTGATGAATTGCATTCTCTTAATGCATTTTAAGTCCAGTTGGGTGACAAATTTTTTCCCATAAAATATTTATTGTAATAGATTAGACTGATTTTTGGTTGGTTTTTGAAGGTGAATGTTTCAAATTTAAAGAACTGAAATTTTTTCACTGACTTACGAAACTTAAACTTCTTTTTTTTTTTCAAGTCAAATGCACGTTTAACATAATTTCAATTTTCAATACAAATATTCAACTTCATGAATAATATATTTTGTTATACCACACTGTTAATGACTAAACACCTCTTTATTTGCTTGTTCCTAAAGAAAAATGTAATTATATATCTTCTAAATAAAAAAAAGAATTTTCATGAACTCATGGTTTTAATTTATTAGAAAATAATTATTTTGTATCACTTGTCATCTTCTTTGTTTAAGAAACTTTTTCAGGTAGTTCATGTATGTATATTAGTTTCTGTAAGATTCCTACATTGCTGTTTGTATCATTGCTCAAGTTAGGTGAGAGGATAATTTACATCTTTAAGCATTTATTTTATGTGCCCAAGTAGGACACAAAACATATTATCACATTTGCTAAAGGTTAGTTTTTTCTTCGTAGTAAATAAATCACTAAAATAGATATTGGTGTCAAACGAGTAGAATTAAGCTTATCCATTGAATACATCTTTGACATATCGATTTTATACACGATCACCTTGACATACAGTATTATTTAAAATAAAATAGTACAAAATTTCTAGTGTACATTTAAATTGTACAACACTAACTACTATAACTTTTGGTGATTGATCCGATATGAATTTAAATTCATTAGAGTTTGCTACCTCTAGGTTCAAGTGTCATATAAAAAGTTGTAGTCATCATGTAAATTTTAAAACATTTATTATTTGTGTCGGTGTATATAATATGAGTACCTCTGATTGTGAGTGGATGTTTGTTAGAATACTGGAGATGGATTCATAAATACAATGTTTTGTTGATGTATTAGAGAACTTTATTGCATTTGCTAAAAGTCATCTACATTGCATGGATGGTAAGAAGTTAAGATGTCATTGTAATCATCGTAAGTGTTGCAATTAAAATATTTAAATGAGTTTACAGTGATGAAACATCTAGGAACTTATGACTTTGTACCGAATTATTATTGTTCGTATCACCATGGAGAAAGTTATATTTCAAATCCAAGTGTGCTTAATGATCATCAAGAAGAAGATTCTGGTGAAACCTTGAATCCTCTATCCCATAATGCATTCTGGTCAATGGTTTTTGATGTTGTTGGGCCTTCTTATAATGGTAACGTGGAAGAGGACCCAAATCCAACAACATAACATATTTATGATATGCTCAAAGCATGGGCACACGATATTTGGGTGGGAAATCAACATGGACATACACAATCGTCTATTGTTGCTCGTTTGTTGAATCTTCAGGTAGAAAATCATTTTTCGGAAAGGTTATATGATGATTTATGTCAGTTTATATCACAACTTATGCTAATTCATAACAAAAAAATCGATTACTTCTATGGTACTAAAAAGCTATTGCGAGGATTAGGCTTACTAGTCGAGAAGATTGATTATTGCAAAAATAAATGTATGCTTTATTGGCACGAGGACAATGAACTAATCAATTGCCAATTTTTCAATCATCCTCGATTTAAGAGATCAAAACATCAACGTTCCAAGAAGTAAACTGATATTTCTTATAGGAAGATGTATTATTTTCCTTTAACTCAACTTATACAAAGTTTGTATACATCTAATTCAACAGTAAATCATATGAGATTGTATTCAGACCATGAAGAGATGGTGTCATGCGTCATCCCTCAAACTCTCCTGCTTGGAAGCATTTTGATAAGACGTTACCATAGTTTTCATCTGAAGTTAGAAATGATAGATTGGGTTGGCCTACTGGTGGGTTTCAACCACTCGGTCAATCAGGCGAACAATATTCCTCTTGGCTTGTGATAATTACACCATATAATTTACCACCTAGGATGTGCATGAAGGATTAATAAATGTTTTTATCTATGCTTATACCTGGTCCAAAAAATCCAAAATAGAAAATTGATGTGTTTGTTCAACCCCTCATGGAAGAGCTGAAAGAATTATGCGAGGTGGGAGTCCAAACATATGATGTTTCAAGTAAAAATAGTTTTCCAATGAAAGTTCCAGTGGAAATATGTGACTTTCCCGCTTACTCAATGTTGTCGTGTTTAAGTACAACACGAAAATTAGCTTGTCCTTATTGCATGAAAGATTCAAATACTTTTTCACTATCTAATGGTAGAGAAGTCTGATGGTTTGTCAATCATAGGAAGTTCTTACCACCTGATCATCTATGGCGAAAAAACAAAAATGCTTAAAAAAGGGTTGAATAGTACATAAGTTTGCATATACTAAACTATCAGGTTTACAAATACTTAGGGATATTGAGGATTTGGTACTTGTGAAAGTGATAGAACTTGGTTCGTACAAGATGAATGCAAGAATCTCAAAGAGAAGCTTATGTGGTTGGAAGAAAATAAGTATATTTTGTGACTGGCCTTACTAGAAAACAAATCTAATTAGGAATAACCTTGATATGATGGACATAGAAAAAAATGTGTTCGATAATATTTATAACACCATCATGAATGTCAAAGGGAAAAACATAGGACAATGCCAAATCTAGAGAAGATTTATAAGTATTTTGCAATCGTCAAGAGTAATATCAAGATGAAACTACTAAAATGTACCCAAAAGCTCGTTACATGATAGATGATAATGCCAAAAAGGTGCTTTGTAACAGGTTGAAAGAGTAGAAATTTCCTGATGCGTATGTGTTTTACACGTGAAGATGTGTTGACATGAACAAGATTAAACTCTTTGGTATGAAGAGCCATGATTGTCATGTATTTATGAAATGGCTCATACGTAGTGCATTTAGATATTTGCTTCCATGAAATGTGTGGGAACCATTGACAAAGTTAAGTCTTTTTTTAAAGATGTCACTTCTACTGCAATAAGTGAGGAACACATGAGACAATTATAAAGAAATATTCCTCTCATCTTGATTAATATTGAGATCGTTTTTCCTCCAAGCTTATGGGATTACATGGACCATCTTCCCATCAATTTAGTTTATGAAAAACTTTTAGCAGGCCCAGTTCAAGACAATGGTTGTATCCATGTGAAAGACAACATAAGTTAATTATATGTTATACGATACATAAATATACTAGTTATACTATATTCACATACTTACTTTATATTTAAAGGAAATTCCATGGGGTGAAGTATATGTAGACAATAAAATTCGCGTCAAGAAAATAATAATCAAGAACGGAAAATTACATCAACAATCAATTTTATTATTTCAAATGTGAGTGTTACAATCTCTATAATTCCTCTGAATTCGCCTTTTCAAATAGAAATTCAAGGGCTTTAAAGCTTATTCGTAAATCTATAATGAACTTGAACTTGAACTTTATCTTGATCTTGACTTTTATTTGAATTCAAGGGCTTCGAGCTTGTTCTTGAATTCGATGGTCTTGATCTTGGTCGTTCTTGAGCTTGAATGCTTGAATTCTTAAAGTTGTAGCTTTGTAGAGAATTAAATGGCGTTTGTACCATGGAGTTTCTCTAGCTTCTTGTTTAGAACTTTTTCTGTCTCTTTTCTGAATTATGAGGACCCCTATTTATAGTTTTAGAATAGAGGAGCTGCGATTGGAATATTATTCCGTTCAGCCAATCAGATTTAAGTGACATGACATTTGGGCTTTATGGAGCGGGCTTGTCATCTTTGACACATATCATGATTCTATTGGTTTTCTTATTTGACTTGACAAGCCACATCATCTGCACACGTGGCGCCAAGATGGGCTCTCATTATAAGATGGGATTGGGTTTAACAAATTGGGATCATCCAATGTAGCCCAAATCAATTAATTTAGACTTAATTAAATTCATATTTATTAGACTTAAATATTTAACTCAAGTATATCAATCTCTAATATTTATTTGGATTAATATATTTACGAATTTAATATAATCCGAATCATTTTATAAATTTATGTTTAATAAATTTTAAATGATTACAAATGCCCCCTGCTTCAAGTCTCGTCGAAACTTTATCTTTGATGACAAGACTTGAAGTATTACTTACACGATAATTATATACCATGTATTTTAGCTTATTCTATTGGTATACACTCCAACGTAATTGAAGCATATAAATGATATTTAGATATCATATTGCCAACCTCTGATTATCCTTAGTCAATTAGATTTAGGAGAAGGATAATAAGCAATCTAATTGTAGAAAATCACTTTTTCCAATCAATCCAAATATGCTCTTAATGTATCCTTAACCTATAACTTTTGACTTACTTTTGCTTATTTTCACTTAAAACAATTACTCAAAATTACTTTTATATTACAGAGACATTACAAAAATGCTTTAAAACTGTTAAAAAATAAAAGAGGAAAAAACAGTGGTTGGGGAGAAGAGCATTAGGGCAACGAAAGAAATTGTTTGATAATGAAATATAGAGTTGCAATTTCCTTGTTCCTTGGTGGTCATCTCCCTCCCAATTTGCCATCTTTTCTTCTTCGATCCAGCAGTGGTGTTTCCGTTCCCCATGCTAGTCTCCTACATGGTGCTCTCTCAAGGTCTACTTGTGGAATCAGGTTCTCTACTTTTACTTCCTTCACCAATTCACATGATTATAACGAAGTATATTCTGATTTTTCCAAAGAAGATGTTGAAACAATTGAAGCCATTTTTAAACAACCCGGAACCCATGTGCATGATAAACTCGAGCAATGTGGTGTAAGGCCAACACACAATCTAGTTACTCTTATTCTTTCTCGTGCACGGAATAATTGGGAAGTTGCATTCACTTTCTTCATATGGGCCACCAAACAAACAGGTTATGTTCATTCTGTGCGTCAATACCATTCTATGATATCTATACTTGGAAAAATGAGAAAGTTTGACACTGCATGGTCACTCATTGAGGAAATGAGAGGTGGTAAAGATAGACCATCGCTTGTCAATCCTCAGACGCTCTTGATTATGATTAGGAAATACTGTGCTGTCCATGATGTCGGAAAAGCTATCAGTACTTTTTATGCATTTAAACGGTTTAATTTAGATATTGAAATAGAAGAATTTCAAGACCTTTTGTCTGCCCTTGTTCGCTACAAAAATGTAAAAGATGCCGAGCACTTGCTTTTTTGCAATAAGAATGTTTTCCCGTTGAATACCAAGAGTTTGAATATCATTCTGAATGGATGGTGTCTTGCCCGTGATGATTTAAGTGAGGGAAAGAGGATTTGGAGGTTGATGAAGGAAAAAAGGATTCCTCGTGATGTTTTTTCATATTGTAGTATCATGTCTTGCTATTCGAGGGCTGGTAGACTCAATGTTGTGCTTAAGCTTTTCGATGAGATGAAATTGTGTGGGGTTGCACCTGATGTTAAGGTTTATAATGCTGTCATTCATGCTCTTGCAAAAGGCAGGTTGGTTAAACAAGCTAGGAGTGTGATGAAGATGATGGAAGAGAATGATCTTGCTCCAAACGCTGTTACTTATAACTCATTAATCATGCCTCTCTGCAAAGCTCGATTACCAGATGAAGCTCAAGAGATCTTCAATGAGATGATTCAACGAGGCATACATCCTACTGTCCGAACTTACCATGCATTGCTTCGTAGCCTGAGGACAGGGGAAGAAGTGTTCGAGCACTTGCAGAAGATGAACACGATGGGATGTATTCCAACTCATGACACTTATATAATGTTAATCCGGAAGTTTTGCCGATGGTGCCAACTTGATAATGTTTTCATGTTGTGGGATAAGATGAGCAAGATTGGCTTGGACCATGATCGAAGTTCATATATAGTGCTGATACATGGACTCTTTTTGAATGGGAAGCTGGAGGAGTCGTACAAATACTATCACGAAATGAAGCAAAAAGGTTTACTGCCGGAGCCCAAGATAGATGAAATGCTTCAA
>NC_028641.1:20792193-20811912 GCF_001406875.1 Solanum pennellii | reverse complement strand
TATATATATATATATATATATAGGAAGACATGTAATGGAGAGATATCTTAACACACAAAAAAATTGATTTTAAGGTGTGAAGGGATGTTTTTTAAAACTTCTCCGCTTTAAAGATCACCAACTTGAGGTTAAACTAGAATACCGTGTAACGCTCCTGCCTTGAAATAAACTCAAGGAGTTACAAGGTCTTGAATGCTTGACCAACATAAAGTTTTAATAGAATACCGTGTAACGTTCCCGCCTTGAAAATAAACTCAAGGTGTTACAAGATCCCGAATGCTTAACCATAAAGGTTTACTAGAATACCGTGTAACGCTCCCGCCTTGAAAATAAATTCAAGGTGTTACAAGGTCCCGAATGCTTGATCAACTTGAAACTTTACTAGGATACCGTGTAACACTCCAGCCTTGAAAATAAACTCAAGGTGTTACAAGGTCCTGAATGTTTGACCATGAAGCTTTACTAGAATACCGTGTAACACTCCCACCTTGAAAATACATTCAAGGTGTTACAAGGTCCCGAATGCTTGACCAACTTGAAGCTTTATAGTATACCGTGTAATGCTCCCGCCTTGAAAATAAACTCAAGGTGTTACAAGGTCCTGAATGTTTGACCATGAAGCTTTACTAGAATACCGTGTAACACTCCCGCCTTTAAAATAAACTCAAGGTGTTACAAGGTCCTGAATTCTTAACCAACTTGAAGCTTTTATAGGATACCGTGTAACGCTCCCGCCTTGAAAATAAACTCAAGGTGTTACAAGGTCCTGAATGCTTGATCAACTTGAAGCTTTTATAGGATACCGTGTAATGCTCCCGCCTTGAAAATAAACTCAAGGTGTTACAAGGTCCTGAATGCTTGATCAACTTGAAGCTTTTATAGGATACCGTGTAATGCTCCCGCCTTGAAAATAAACTCAAGGTGTTACAAGGTCCTGAATGCTTGATCAACTTGAAGCTTTTATAGGATACCGTGTAATGCTCCCGCCTTGAAAATAAACTCAAGGTGTTACAAGGTCCTGAATGCTTGATCAACTTGAAGCTTTTATAGGATACCGTGTAATGCTCCCGCCTTGAAAATAAACTCAAGGTGTTACAAGGTCCTGAATGCTTGATCAACTTGAAGCTTTTATAGGATACCGTGTAATGCTCCCGCCTTGAAAATAAACTCAAGGTGTTACAAGGTCCTGAATGCTTGATCAACTTGAAGCTTTTATAGGATACCGTGTAATGCTCCCGCCTTGAAAATAAACTCAAGGTGTTACAAGGTCCTGAATGCTTGATCAACTTGAAGCTTTTATAGGATACCGTGTAATGCTCCCGCCTTGAAAATAAACTCAAGGTGTTACAAGGTCCTGAATGCTTGATCAACTTGAAGCTTTTATAGGATACCGTGTAATGCTCCCGCCTTGAAAATAAACTCAAGGTGTTACAAGGTCCTGAATGCTTGATCAACTTGAAGCTTTTATAGGATACCGTGTAATGCTCCCGCCTTGAAAATAAACTCAAGGTGTTACAAGGTCCTGAATGCTTGATCAACTTGAAGCTTTTATAGGATACCGTGTAATGCTCCCGCCTTGAAAATAAACTCAAGGTGTTACAAGGTCCTGAATGCTTGATCAACTTGAAGCTTTTATAGGATACCGTGTAATGCTCCCGCCTTGAAAATAAACTCAAGGTGTTACAAGGTCCTGAATGCTTGATCAACTTGAAGCTTTTATAGGATACCGTGTAATGCTCCCGCCTTGAAAATAAACTCAAGGTGTTACAAGGTCCTGAATGCTTGATCAACTTGAAGCTTTTATAGGATACCGTGTAATGCTCCCGCCTTGAAAATAAACTCAAGGTGTTACAAGGTCCTGAATGCTTGATCAACTTGAAGCTTTTATAGGATACCGTGTAATGCTCCCGCCTTGAAAATAAACTCAAGGTGTTACAAGGTCCTGAATGCTTGATCAACTTGAAGCTTTTATAGGATACCGTGTAATGCTCCCGCCTTGAAAATAAACTCAAGGTGTTACAAGGTCCTGAATGCTTGATCAACTTGAAGCTTTTATAGGATACCGTGTAATGCTCCCGCCTTGAAAATAAACTCAAGGTGTTACAAGGTCCTGAATGCTTGATCAACTTGAAGCTTTTATAGGATACCGTGTAATGCTCCCGCCTTGAAAATAAACTCAAGGTGTTACAAGGTCCTGAATGCTTGATCAACTTGAAGCTTTTATAGGATACCGTGTAATGCTCCCGCCTTGAAAATAAACTCAAGGTGTTACAAGGTCCTGAATGCTTGATCAACTTGAAGCTTTTATAGGATACCGTGTAATGCTCCCGCCTTGAAAATAAACTCAAGGTGTTACAAGGTCCTGAATGCTTGATCAACTTGAAGCTTTTATAGGATACCGTGTAATGCTCCCGCCTTGAAAATAAACTCAAGGTGTTACAAGGTCCTGAATGCTTGATCAACTTGAAGCTTTTATAGGATACCGTGTAATGCTCCCGCCTTGAAAATAAACTCAAGGTGTTACAAGGTCCTGAATGCTTGATCAACTTGAAGCTTTTATAGGATACCGTGTAATGCTCCCGCCTTGAAAATAAACTCAAGGTGTTACAAGGTCCTGAATGCTTGATCAACTTGAAGCTTTTATAGGATACCGTGTAACGCTCCCGCCTTGAAAATAAACTCAAGGTGTTACAAGGTCCTGAATGCTTGACCATGAGGCTTTAATTAGAATACCGTGTAACTCATCCGTCTTGAAAATAAACTCAAGGTGTTACAAGGTCCCGAATGCTTGACCATGAAGCTTTATTAGAATACCGTGTAACACTTCCGCCTTGAAAACAAACTCAAGGTGTTACAAAGTCCTGAATGCTTGACCATGAAGCTCTATTAGAATATCGTGTACCACTCCCGCCTTGAAAACAAACTCAAGGTGTTACAAGGTCCCGAATGCTTGACCATGAAGCTTTATTTGAATAAAGTGTAACACTCCCGCCTTGAAAAATAAACTCAAGGTGTTACAAGGTCCCGCATGATTAACCAACTTAAAGTTTTAATAGGATACCGTGTAACGCTAACGCCTTTAAAATAAACTCCAGGTGCTACAAGGTCCTGAATGCTTAACCAACTTGAAGCTTTAATGGGATACCGTGTAATGCTCCCACCTTGAAAATAAACTCAAGGTGTTACAAGATCCTGAATGCTTAACCAACTTAAAGCTTTAATAGGACACCGTGTAACGCTCCCACCTTGAAAATAAACTCAAGGTGTTACAATGTCCCGAATGTTTAAATTATTCGCCCCTTCTTAACTACCCTCTTTTTCGAGTTTATCTTCTTTCGTGCATTATTATAAATAAACATTAACACTTTTATTTATTTCTTCTTTTATGCAGTTTGAACAATGGTTTTCTTCAAGGATTATGCTTGTCCATTTTCTAAACTCAAGTATCTCATCGTTGGATCAGAGGGTAGTACGATGGAGATTATGTTTTTGGTCCAGGAATCTTTATTGGTCGTTATGTTGATTCATGGCCACAATTGAGAAACACACTTTATATGAAAAACTGGACATCCGAATACGATCATAAATCTAATAAAACCTCTAAAGTATGGTATCTTGAGAAACCAATTCCTCATCGTACAAACGTTGCGAGGACCTTTTCAAATTTAAGTCGTCGCATGATTCAAGAAGAACTACGTTGGGGAGACAACATTGTGGTTGAAGGTGAATATTGTTTCATTCCGGGGTACTGGAATGGACAGAAGATGTCTTAAGCAAAAATGGGCAAACTCTAAACAGTGGTTGTATTCGTGATGCTGTATTTGCTTCTCTTTTTACCTATGATCGGAACTCCAATATTATACAAGCCTTTTGTGAGGCTTGGTGCCCTCAAACAAATACATTACTTACAGCTGCTGGGGAAACATCCATATCTCTTTGGG
The DNA here is from genome assembly GCF_001406875.1 of Solanum pennellii. Lineage (NCBI taxonomy): Eukaryota > Viridiplantae > Streptophyta > Magnoliopsida > Solanales > Solanaceae > Solanum > Solanum pennellii. The sequence goes on along the minus strand of NC_028641.1, from coordinate 20,807,971 downwards.
AGTTGCATATTATTGGTGGTTTGCCAATTAACGGATACCCTTACAAAAAAGTGATACCAAACTCCACTAAACGTACAGGATTTAATGATAAGAGGGAAAGATTTCTTCCTCGAACTTGTGAATATATGTTTGCTACCTTTCATCACCTTAAAGAGGAAAATCATGGTAATATGGGAATCTCTTTTAATGAATGGCTACAATTTTGGTGCAAGAAAGATCTCAAATATGAGCTAGCTCCCCCAAGAAAAGAGAAGAAATCTCGACGTTTGTCGTCTACTCATAATCCAACGGGCGAAATACCTACTGAGATAAATACATGGTCAAGTACTTAAGAGATGGTATTTTCTAAGCTTGGAGCGAAACATCAAAAATATGAGTCTTATCTGACGGCCTTTTTGTCATGTTGGTTATGTGCCTTTGTACTTCCGTCTGAAGAAGGCAATTTCATTCGACCTGAGACTTTCAAGATAGCGAGTTTAATGGCGAGCGGTAAAACGGTTAGCCTTGCGGTTCCAATTTTAACAAGCATATATCATGGCTTAAATAAAATTTCAAATTCTTCACAGTTGGACCATGTAAGAGTTTGTTTTCCCATACACTATGTCTATGGTTGGCTTGCTTATTATCTCAAAACACACTATCCGCTTACTAGTGGACCTTCTCTACCACGAATGGTGGTATATTCTGGAGAAGGTACTGCAAATTATTTTGACAAAGATGAGGCAAGAAAGCGTGTTCATCGGGGGGAGAACATTTTATGGAATGCAACCATGCTTAGTAGGCCTCACCCAACTTGTTATATTGATGATGAAAAATCATTAGAGTTGGATCAAGCTTATTTTATGAGCATTCGTTTTAATTATCTTCCATTGAGGAGGGGAGATTCCTTTGTCATTGAGCCATATAGTCCGCACCGATTTAGTCGCCGATTCGGTTTCAATCAAGATAATCTTGGCTATTTAGAAAATGATATTCGTGTTGAGTGTGCATTTGTGTATCACGTGTGACTATGTCTAAAGCGACGTTTCCTCCTGCGGTAACTTCCGCAAATAAGCTTTATACCACCCCATATTCATCTTGGTGGGAGAGGTCATATGGAATGTTTCTTGAGAATAATTTGAATTTTATGGTAGAAAAACTTGGGTCAGAATTTGTTACCCTTCTAGAAGACAAAAGTCAAGATATCGAGAAAACACTTTCAAAAGTTAAGACACCACTTGCTCCCCAACATCAAAGTAATAAGCTAAACTTTTCTAAGGCATCTAAGAAAGAACTGGTTCATACTCCTACCGATAAAGAGAAATGCCCCCAATTTCTCTTCTCTAGTAAACTGTCCCTTCAAGAAACAAACAAAACAAGCAAGGATCGATGTTGGAAGAGGCAAAGAGTTGAACTATCTGGGGCTGAAATTGTAGAAGTTCGAAGTGTCAATAGTCCTTCCAGATTATTGACAATTCAGAGTAACAAGGTAAATATTTTTATTTAAAATAAATAAATAAAGTAAATAAAATGAAATGACCTTGCTAACCTGCCCCTTTCGTTTGTAGGTTGATGCTGATGGACATTTACAAGGATCACCGCGTGAAAGGCCACAAGTTAGCGAAGAGTCTACCGCGATATTGAGACCTAAGTCAAAATCAATTTCAAATATCGAGAAAGATCAAGAGTCATCATCTACTTCTCGTGGCCAAACTTTAAAAGGGTTGGCTCCTATCTTAAATTAGCTTTCCCGAGTTCTTCTTAAGATTAATGGTGCTATGTATGTCTTCGAAGGAAGAGGTGTGGTGTTCAATCACAAAAGGAAGTACATCTTGGGTCTTTGGGAAGAGATCTGTGGAAAACTTTCCAGAACTTCTCTAAACAATATTTCATCTTACAAAGATGATATTTATGAGATTTTCAAGGAGATGAGTGAGATGAATTTATTAGATCATTCACCATTAAAAAGCTTGGTAGATTATCTTTTTGATCATGCTACTTCTTATGATCAAGAACACTCTAATTTTGTTGACAAGGTGCATGAAGATAGGAAGATTGAACTGCTTTCCAATGCCAAAGAGCGTCTCGAATTATTCAAAGTAGAGGAAGGTGAGAAGGCAAAACATGTCTCTTCTAACAAGAAATCGCTAAAAAAGGTTAAGCGGAAGCTAGCAACTTTACAAAGAGAGCGAGAGGGTCTTGAAGCTGTTTTACAAGCTGCTCAGAAGAACGTCGAGGAGATCCAAGCCAAGATTTTAGCTACAGAAGATGAGATATTCTCGTATGAGAATATGAGTTTATTAACGCCTGAAGATTCAATTCGCATGGAACAAAAAAGAGAGTGCTTGGAGGCTAGTCGTCAAGATTTGACCAACTACAAGTTACGCTTAGATTAGACTTTTTATTTGGTCTCTCCCATTTTTTTTATTTTACTTTTTAACTTTTGATTGGTCGTTAATTCTTGATTGCAAGCTTTTATTAATTCAAAGTCATGTCGCATTTTCCATGTTAATACGAATGAATATAGCGCAAGTTCCACATTTTTATTTAGCTTGCATATTTAAACTTGACTTATGAATTTTGTGGAATCCGATGCTTCAACTCGTAACAAGTTTTAGAACCTTTAACTTGTAAATTCAAAAAAAATATAAGTGTTTTCTCCTTCCATAGACCCATCAATACTTCGTACAAGTCTAAAGTTTTATGAGACAAAAGATAAAATAAAATACATATCGCTTTGACTTTCATGCGACAAATCAAGTGGGAACATTTTTTTTTACACTCATGCAACTGAACTTAGAATATGGTTCTAAGAGCCTACGTACCTCAATAAAGAGGATCAAGTCACAACGTAGTTCTGGGGATTTGAGTGATTATTCTTTTTTTTTGTGGTTGTGCCGTACATAGTTTATACTCTTGCGGGCCAGTAGTGACATACAGTTTAGGCTCGTACCTTAAGGAGCATCATCTTACTTCAAGGATAGTATCTCTTTAGGAATTTGGCATTAATAGGACAGATCCTTAAGCCATCATTATCAACAAGCTTGTAAGCACCATTTTAATATGCTTCTTGTACGACATATGGTCCATCCCACTTTGAGGTAAATTTGCCCCCAGACTTGTGCGAAGTAATGATTGGTCTTCTTACCGCAAGAACTTGATCTCCAACTTGAAAGAACCTCAAGAAAACCTTCTTATTAAAAGCACGAGATAGACGACATTGATAACATTGAAGGTTTTGTTGGGCTTCTAACCTCTTTTAATCAAGTGCTTCTAACTCAGAAAGACGCAATCAAGCATTTTCTTCCTCAGTGGGCCCTTCTTGAATAGCAAGTCTTAAGGAGTGTATTTGACGTTCGAGTGGCAGGACTGCTTCAACTCCAAAAGCAAGTGAATATGGTGTTGCTTGAGTTGGTGTGCGATATGTTGTCCTATATGCCCACAAAGCTTCTTCCATTCTTTCATGCCAATCCCGTTTGGATTTGGAGACAACTTTCTTGAGTAGGTTGCATAGAGTCTTATTGAATGCTTCAGCAAGACCATTAGCGGTAGCATGGTACATAGAAGATTTACGCTGCTTAAAGTAAAAAAGATCACAATTCTTGTTCATTAAATTGTTATCAAATGGTTTGCCATTGTCTGTTATTATATAGCGAGGGATGCCAAAGTGATAGATAATATTTACTCGGATAAAATTTGCAACATTCTCTTTCTCACCTCTTTAAGAGCGACAGCTTCAGCCCATTTTGAAAAGTAATCAGTTGCAGCCATGATGTACAAGTGTCCACCAGAAGACTTTGGTAATGGTCCTACAATATCCAGTCCCCAAGCTTCAAATGGCCAAGATGCGATGGTTGGGTGCAATACTTCCGGTGGCTGATGAATGAAATTCGCATGAAATTGACAAGCATCACATTTCCTGGCGTAATATAAGCAATCTTTCACCATGGTTGACCAGTAATACCCCATCCTCTTTATGTGAAAGTGAAGTTTTGGTCTAGATTGATGTGATCCACATACTCCTGAGTGTGCTTCTTGCAGAGCTTGAATCGCTTCTTCCTCTCCCAAACATCGTAATAACATACCCTCAAATGATCTCCTATATATTGTGTCCTTATAGTTAAGGAAACGAGGTGCACGACGATGTATGTCAGTTCTTCTTCTTGGATTTTCTGGATGTATCCAATAACATAGGTAGTCAATGATGGGTTGTCTCCAATCTTCCTTCGCAGCTTCAACAATGGCGACGATATGATCAAGCTTATTTTCAATATATTCTTTCTTATTTGACGGTGGTTCTATCCATTTTTATAGACAATTATTTGCGTTTGATTAGGAAGGGTTAGCGTTGAAGCTAGAGTATCCAATTCATCAGCTTTCTTATTCTCTGTTCGACGCACATGTTGAAGGGTTACATCCCCAAGCCATCTTATCAACTTTCGAGCATAATCATGATAATGGCGCAATTCAGGCTTTTTTACCTCATAACTTCCTAAGAGTTGATTAATCACCAATTGAGAGTCACCAAAGACCTGTAAATGTAATTGTTTCATGTCAACGGCCATTTCAAGTCCAAGTATCAGTGCTTGATATTCAGCGACATTATTGGAGCAACATTGTTTTAGAGTAAAAGAGAATGGTAGAATCTCTTCTTGTGAAGTGATGAACACCATGCCGGCACCAGCTCCGCCGCGATGTGCAGCCCTGTCAAAGTACATTTTCCAAGGAGGTTGAACTTCAATTAACATCGCATCTTCATCATGAAACTTATCAGTTAACTCCCAATCATTTGGTATAGGATGGTCTGCTAAGAAATCCGCTAGTGCTTGTCCCTTCACGAATTTTTGAGGGATGTACACAATCTCAAATTGTTGGAATTGGAGTAACCATCTTGCTAGTCCGTCACTAAGGACAGGTTTTGACATAACAAACTTGATGGGATTTGCTCTAGAGATAAGGCAGACAACATGGGCTTGAAAATAATGCTTCATCTTTTGAATTGAGAAGACCAGTGCCAAGCATAACTTTTCAATTGGTGAATAATTTACCTCATTTGGCGTCATCGTTCTACTTAAGTAATAAAGAGCATTTTTTTTGCCTTCACTATTCTCTTGAGCTAACAGGGCTCCTACAGACCTTTATTGTTCATCAATGTAAGGTATCAATGGTTTTCCAGGTATAGGGGTTGCCAAAACCGAAAGTTTCGCTAGATACGATTTGATACTTTTAAAGGCTTCGCTACATGTTTGGTCCCAATTAAAAGGAGCACCTTTTTTCATGAGATGACTGAAGGTTGACATCTCCCCGCTAGATTTGAGATGAACCTTCTCAAGTAGGCTAACTTTCCTTGGAGACTTTTTAACTCATGAATATCTCGAGGTTCAGGCATATTTGATATTGCATCGACTTTGGCTTGATCAATTTCAATCCCTCGATATCTCACAATAAAGACAAGGAACTTGCCGGAAGTAACTCCGAAGGCACATCTCAATGGATTCATCCTTAATTGATATCTTTGGAGTAACTCAAACACCATCCTTAAGTCTTTCAAATGATCACCCCTCTTTCTCGACTTTACTACCAAATCATCAACATAACATTCAACATTTTTATGGAGCAAGTCGTCAAAGATATTTTGCATAGCCCTTTGATATGTGGCGTTAGCATTCATTAAACAAAATAGCATCACTTTGTAGCAATATATACCTTTTGGCGTGCGAATGCAATGAGTTCTTCATATTTTGGTGACATGCGGATTTGATTATATCCAGAAGAACCATCCATGAACGACATTGCCTCATAACCAGTGGTGGCATCAATCATCAACTCTGGAATGGGAAGAGGAAACACATCCTTAGGGAATGCATTATTGAGATCTCTAAAGTCAAAGCAAACTCGAATTTGACCATTCTTCTTTCTCACAGGAACAATACTTGAAATCCATGTAGGATATTTGACCTCACAAATAAAGCCTGCCTCAATGAATTTGTTAACTTCATTTTCTATCAACGGAATCAAGTCTGGTCTAAAACGTCTTTGAGCTTGTTTAAGTGGACGAGGACCATTTTTGACTGCCAATTGATGGACCGCTACTCTAAGATTCAATCCAGGCATTTCTTTATAACTCCAAGCAAATACATCTCTATATTCTTTGAGTATATTCATGTAAGCGACTTCTTCATCAATTTCTAGAAACTCACTCAAGTAAATTGGCTTCGGATCTTCATCAGTGCCAAGGTTAACTTCCTTCAAAGGATCTATTGTGATCTTTACTCCTTCTTCAAGTTCTGGTGGTGCATCTTTAGCATCTTCCTCTTCCACGGGATCATTGTCATTGACCGATATATGACAACACGAGACAATATCTTCTACCTCTTCCCGAATCTTCTTTTGAGGCAAAGAATCGTACTCATTTTGGATTGTAACATGATTTGAGGAATCTACACTTTCTTCATCTTCCTCGCGCTCTTTGGTGTAAACCACAATATGAATCTTTGCCTTGAGTTCCTCTTTACAGGAAACAAGAAGTTCCACTCGTCGCCTCATCCTAGAAGAAATCAAACTTCTGAAATCCTTTCGAATCAAATGTGAAGTAGGCGTTGTAACTTTTAAATAACTACTCATGTTATTCTTAATCTTCTTCAGAGGACCTAACCTCTCAAATACAGAAATTCTTTTTGTCGCTTCACCAAGTCGATCAAAGATGCAAGGCCTTTTATTGGGAGCAGTGACGTCATTTTCAAAAGTTATATGATTATTACTGGCCCTCCTTATGGAAATGTGAATTGGCGGCGGTTGTCTATAACCTAGGCCTTCACGCGCTTTCCTAGTTGTATCTTCTAATGGGAGTTTCCCTAGCGCTGATGGCTCACTAGGGTTGTATCCTGCCTTCACAAATAACTTGTAGGCATTGGGATCAAAACTTTCTCTTGTGCGTTTTGTAGGAAGAGCCATATATAGCACTTGATCTTGAGCGACTGACTTTTCTGGCAACATAGAAGACAAGTTTATTGCATCAATCCGTCTGATAGGAAGATTTAGCCCTCTTAATGCATTTTCTTCAAGGTTAGATGGTTGATCTTGTTCTTTCTTCGCTTTTGGAACATAGCAAAATCTAGAAGTCTGCTTCTTCTTTGAAGACAGGATCTTCCTTTCATTAAGAATGGGACAAGAGTCTTTAGTGTCAATTTTCACCTTTTCGATAGCCGCTTCAATTCTTTTACTTATGATCTTATCAATATTGATTGATTTGACGTCACTGGATTTGACCCCTTTAACAACATAACTTCTCAAATAGAATTTGGCATCCGCAAAGTGTGTCTCCACTTCGGTGAAAGGATTATCATCTGCATATATCTTTCTTTCAATTCCACCTTCAAGACATTTCAAACATTGATAGTAAGAGGATGAGACAATTCTATTCTCATGTACCCAAGGCCTTCCAAGTAATATATTGTATGATGTCTTTGCGTCTATCACATGCATCCATGCGCTTGATCGCAAATCTCCCATGTGGATCTCTAATTTAATAGAGCCAATGGACCTCTGCCCGCCTTGATTAAATCCTTCTATCAACAGACTACTTTAACTAAATTCCCCAGTCGTGATGCCAAGTTCCTTCAATGTGTGGATAGGCAAAATGTTGACTTCAGATCCTTCATCTATTAAGATTCTATTTATCTTCTTCTCTAGCACATGACCCACCATATACAAAGGACGATTGTGTAGTGTTTCACCAAATAGAAGATCGTTATCTGTAAATGTGATTTTAGTATCACAGACATGTGCTTCATGGGAAGAAATCTCAATAGATTTTTCAGAAGATGAAAGAGACATCATTTCTGAGATTTTTCTTGTTTCTTTTTCTTCTTCCCCAGGAGACACTTTTGGTGAGGATTCACTCGTTTTTCCTTCTTTTACAGTAGGAGGTACCTTCATTGTTTCTTCTTTATCCACATTGAAATATGATGCCTCGACATTGCCTTGAGTAGACTTTGTGTCGAACGAGCTTGGCGAGAATTCCTCTAGAGTCACAAGACGTCGAGGTTTTTGGTAGTGATGCACTTCAACCTTTGCCCTTTTGGGGCGCTTGATTGATTTTTGCTTCTCTGATTTCTTCACCATTTTTCCTCTAACCGGTTGCTCGGATAATTCTTTTCGTAAGTTTGACTTGTTGCGTCTTCACCTAATTACAAGAATCCAACCCTCATCACCATCTATGTCAACGTCCTGTTCTACTGGCTCTTCTTCATGCTTTTCAGAGATATACATTTGGACAAGATCCAATGACCCAAACGTGATAGAGATCTTGTTAGAACTAGCCTTATCATCATCAAGGATAATTTTATTTTCGTTAACCAATCGCATCACTCTATCCTTAAAGAAAAAACATTTTTCAAGAGGATTACTCACAAGTCAGTGATATTTGCAATAATTTGGGTCATCAGTTTTTCCACCTTCATCGGGTCGCTTCATCTCTGGAAAGTCAATGAGCTTTAACTCAAGAAATTCATCAAAAATTTCAGAAACGTCAGAATCCAAGAAAGGTTACTTTTTTCCTTGCATCTCCCTTAGCGTCGACTTTTGATTTGAACGTGCTTGGAAAGTCGTTTTCACATTTTGTTTTACGCCCTCATTCGTGATGAACTTTGCAGGTGACACATTTACACTCATGGATTCTTTGTTGTCATTTCTGGGCAGAAACTTGCTCCATCTCTTGGGTGCCTGCTTGTCCCTTCCTTTGCGAGGATCATGGACAATAGTCATATCTTTTCTGGCAGATGACATGCTCAACTCCGTATCATGAGCGCGAGTAGCTAAATCCTCGAAAGATTTTGGTTTTATTCCTTGCAAGATGTAAAGAATCTCCCAGTGCATTCCTTGAATACACATTTGGATTGCATAAGCTTCACTAAGCCTGTCCTTGCAATTTAGGCTCGCGTTCCTCCATCTATTTATTAAATCTATGACCGATTTATCCTTCCTTTGACGAGTATTCGTGAGTTCTACCATGCTCACCGTGCGCCTTGTGCTATAGAAGCGATTGAGAAACTCATGTTCTAGTTGCTCCCAACTATCAATAGAGTTAGGTTCAAGATCCGTGTACCAATCAAAATCATTTCCTTTTAGAGAGCGGACAAATTGTTTAACAAGATAGTCTCCATATGTTCCAGCATTATTACATGTCTCCACGAAGTGCGCGACATGTTGTTTCGGATTTCCTTTTCCCTCAAATTGTTTAAATTTAGGAGGCTGATAACTAGCAGGCATTTTAAAGTTATCAATCCTAGCAGTGTATGGCTTAGCATACATATGAGAAGACTTGGTGGAGGCTTCATACTTATCTTTGATAGTGCCTTCAATAAACTCCTTCAAGCGATCGAGTGGGATCATTCCTTCAGAAGAAACTGGCATCTCTTTAACAAACGGGGCTTTCTTAGCAGGATCGTCGATTTCTTGAACTTGAATGCCCTTTCCAGGTGCATGGCTCACATCGCCATCTAAAAGTCCTTCTATCATGTCCATCAACTTGTCAATTCTAGATTCTTGGTGTTGTACATGCTTCGTCAATCCTTCAACCAACTTCGTCAGTTTTGCGAGTTGTTCCTCAGGAGAGAAAGCAGCAATCACCATCGTTTGCATGATCATCGAAGATGCAGGAGAGTAACATGAGTTGTCGCGTAAGTTAATTTTCAGTGGACTCATGTTACACGATATACGTGGAGATGATTCATAAGTTGAATCACAGTTCACCCTTGTGGTAGAGTTCTTGGAACTAGATTGCTCAAGTAGAGCAATTGTCTTCTTGATCTTTTCAGCAACACTACTTCCTCCTTCTAGAGCATTTGTGGAGGAACTTGCTCCTTTTGGAGTCGAAGACCCAAAATTAGGAGTTGACGCGGACGACACTTGAAGCGTTTGTTGTCCTAGTGTAGCAACCTTGCTTCTCGTAACAGCTCCAAAACATCCAACGGTAACACAAAGGATGTCTTCAACTTCAGTAGAGAACTTGGAGCTAGTGACCTTAGAGGCGGTTGATCAAGAGTTGTTGATATTCTTTGACGTTTGAAAAGTTGAGATGAGAGGTAGAGATTGTCCCACTGGGCGTGCCAGAATTCGTAGATAATAAAATTTGCGTCAAGAAAATAATAATCAAGAACGGAAAATTACAGCAACAATCAATTTTATTATTTCAAATGCGAGTGTTACAATCTGTATAATTCCTCTGAATTCGCCTTTTCAAATAGAAATTCAAGGGCTTTAAAGCTTATTCTTGAATCTATGATGAACTTGAACTTGAACTTTATCTTGATCTTGACTTTTACTTGAATTCAAGGGCTTCGAGCTTGTTCTTGAATTCGCTGGTCTTCATCTTAATCATTCTTGATCTTGAATGCTTGAATTCTTAAACTTGTAGCTTTGTAGAGAATTAAATGGCGTTTGTACCACAGTGTTTCTCTAGCTTCTTGTTTAGAATTTTTCTGTCTCTTTTCTGAATTATGAGGACCCCTATTTATAGTTTTAGAATAGCAGAGCTGCGATTGGAATAGGATTCCGTTCAGCCAATCAGATTTAAGTGACATGGCATTTGGGCTTTATGGAGCGGGCTTGTCATCTTTGACACATGTCATGATTCTATTGGTTTTCTTATTTGACTTTGCATGCCACATCATCTGCACACGTGGCGCCAAGATGGGCTCTCATTATAAGATGGGATTGGTTTAACAAATTGGGTTCATCCAATGTAGCCCAAATCAATTAATTTTGACTTAATTAAATCTATATTTATTCGACTTAAATATTTAACTCAAGTATATCAATCCATAATATTTATTTGGATTAATATATTTACAAATTTAATATAATCCGAATAATTTTTTAAATTTATGTTTAATAAATTTTAAATGATTACAGTATAATATTAAAAAATAATAATAGAGTTGTAGGTTGTATATGCAACACATGTTTGGTTAAAGAATTATCAACACTTTGTACGCACTACTTTGAGTCAAACATTTCGACAAGACATGGAAAAGTGTCATGAAATTTGGATGATGGTGGGGTTGGAGAGGACCATCCTGAAATGTTATATGTTTTGCATGCATGTTAGTCGTGGCTTTGGTAAAGAGAAAATAAGTAGGTTAGATGATAGAGAATATCATGCAACTCAGACATATATTTTGTTGAATTGTTATGAAGTGAAACCATATATAAAGTAAGTTAACTACCGTTATCTAGATATACATATTATTTACCTTTGAAGTTATTGGACAAAGTTTGGCTTTTTTTTCTTTAGAATTTATGAGGATACCTTAAGACAAATACAACCACATATTCAAGATAGCAGGATTGATGCTAAACTTGAAACGAAATTTGCGTCTTGGTTTAACAATACGTAAGTACTAATAGATATAAATCAATATCTCAAGTGAATTCAATATAATCTTAATGTATTCGTAATAATTTATAGGGTCAATAGGCATGTTATCCTAAGAGGAAGTGAGGGAGATGGAAGAATATAATAATGATAATACTAACGAGGTGGAGGATGATTTGATGGTGGGGAGGAGGTGGATGAGGATGAGGATGAAAAAGAGGAAGGAAAAGAAGAGTATGAGCATCAAAACAAAAAGAGAAGAAAGTGTACAGATTAATGTCACTTTAAGTTTTTATATTTAGTTTTTTTATTAATCTGATGTTGAATGTACTGTTTTATGCTATAAGTGGTTTTCATTTTCTTACTTTTAATATTATATCTAGTGATTCGTATTGGACATTTTATGTTATATATCAACAAAATGAGCTAATATAATTTGAATTTAAGAATATGAGTAATACAACATCGTGTAATGATGGTTCTCCTACTTGTCCATGTACTTAAACCACTCATAGTACTCTAGATCTTTCTATTGGGTTTTCTAGTTTCTCATCGACATCTGATCGGTTGGTCATCTAAGTTGTAGCGAAAAAGTAAGAAATTATATTCTTGTATATTTAATCTACTTTTCCTACCATGAGTATCACTAAATGTGTTTTTATTTTAATTTTATTTTATATTTGTTCTACGTGGTCATTTTATCACGAAGGTCATCGCAGAAACTTTCCAGGATTAACAAGATGCTACTGGCTACTCATGGAAGGATGTCATTCAATCCACTCGTAAATTTTACTGACATGAATTTTCGGTAACTATTTCTTTATATTTAAAATTTATAAGTAATTTATTTAATATATGTCTCTACATGTTTATTTCCCTTTTTTTTCAGAAATTATATTAGTGGACTCAAACTAAGAATTCTATAATGGGACATACATGGTATAAGGTGGCATCCACTTTATACTCCAAGAAAATGTATATTTAGAGAAAAGGTACAGTCAAACCTAATTTTGGTTTGGAGGATATTTGAAGAAGTTGGAAGACATATTGGGCCTCTGATGAATGGATGGATATATCTCGTATCACCACTCGAAATCGATGTAGTGAGACTGGTGGACTAGGCACTAGTCCAAGTAAGTATAACGATTGTTCTAGATCACATTGGAACATACTATACAATTGGCACCAAATTTAACACTTTCTATTATATTTTTCTAACCTTATCTCTTATTTTGATATTATACTTTGTTTTTAGGAAATGGAACTACATCATCAACCAAATTCATGGGATATATTTAAGATGTTGCATAAAAGAAAGGATGACAACTTTGTTGATGTTAAGTCTAAATGCATTAATGTAAGTTGTGTCTATTGCTCTTCTTTTACCAAACATTGCAGCACTGATCCTTATTTTGTATTGATTTAAAAGAACAAAAAGAAATAGATTTTAGGTAGTTGTTTGTGTTGCTATTAAGAAGATTTCCTGTATTTGTTTGTGTTGCTATTGAGCAAATTTTTGGGGCATATCTTTATGCTGGTTTGTGCAGCTATTTGTGCTGTTTTTGAGGCAAATTTGAGAAGATTTTTTTCATAATTTTTATCATATGTTGAGCATTTATTTTGCAGTTTTTAAAGGCAATTTTGTAGTATATTTTGTGCTTTTTTGAGGTACATTTTGTGCTGTTTTTTCTGAAGATTTCTAGTACACTTTTTTTAACAAATGTTGAGCAATTATTTGGACAAATATCAATGCAGTTTGAAGAAAATTTTGTGCCTTTTTGATAGATTTTATGCCAAATTGGAAGAAAATTTTGTTCTGTTTAAAACATTTGTGCTGTTTTTTGGGTGCATTCTTACAAAGTTGCTAGAAGAAAATATGTACATTTTTGTGGAATCTTGAGTTTTTTGTGGTTGGTAGTTTGAAAATTTTCAAGATAAAATAGAGGTTGTATTAACTGCTTCATTTCTAACTACTCAGATGATTCTCAAGAAATTCAAGAACTTGATATAAATCGCTTATTCTTTGATTTTGTGGGTGGAGAAAAAAATGACGTGTGTATGGTTTAGGCTCTCAAGGTTTGACATTATATCAAGATTAATATTCGTTCACGTAATTTATCTATGGTGTATGATGATGTTGCTGAAGAGCAATTGAATGTGATTTTTAAAAAAAACTATAAAGAATAAAATAATTAAGTAATGAAGGAAAAAATGGTCAAAAAAGGTTAAAAAAGGATACATATGAACGGAGGTCATAGAGAGGTGTCACACCATCCAGCTTATTCAATTTCAAACAATTTAAAATAATTAGTTTTATAAAATTTCAAAAAAATAGAATAGTTTGAAAGTTATTATAAATAGTTTTGTCACCTTTTTTTTAAAAAGAAATTGAATAATATATGAGGTGTGTGTGTGTGTGTGTGTATATATATATATATATANCACTCAAGTATTGTCATGGCTCCATTTGAGGATCTTTATGGGAGCAAATGAAGGTCTCTGATTGGGTGGTTTGAGGTAGATGAGTTTTATCTAATAGGTCCCAAAGTAATTTATGAAGCCGTGGAGAAAGTCTTAATCATAAGGGATTGATTGAAGACGGAGCTAATTTTGTAAAATTTTATGCCGGCAATAAAAAGAGGGACCTTGTGTTTATGGTAGGTGACTTGGTCTATTTGAAAATTCCTCCAATGAAAGGGGTGATGATGCTTGGTAAAAAGGTAACCCTTAAACTTCTATATGTAGGGCCTTATGAGATTTAAAATGCGTGGGAAGTATTTCCTACAATTTAAAATATCTATTGAGTTGGCTCCAGTTCATTTGGTGTTCCATGAATCAATGATCAAGAAGTGCATCGATGATCCAGTTTCTATCCTTTCTCTGGAAGGCTTAGGAGTTTATGTTGACCTTTCCAATGAAGAGGTCCCGGTTAGCATTATATATTAGTTAGTGAAGAAGTCGAGCAAAAAGGAAGTAGCTTCCTAAATGGTTCTTTGGAATAATCATCTTATGGAAAGTGCTACTTGGCAGGGCGAGATCGATATGATGTCCTGGTACCCTCATCTTTTACCTTCAACTTCTAGTCAAATTTGAGGTTTGAAATTCCTTCTAACTTTGGCTTAGAAGATCCATGTGCGTTTTTAACTTGACATGATTTCCTTTATGTATGCATACTCTTATAACAATTCATGTTGCATGGGTATCTATAATTTATTATGAATCATATATTCTTCGTCATTGAACACACTTGATATGTTGTTGGTATATTTGACTTTATGCAATACCTTAAATGAACGTGCTCATGTACAACTGATGAAAAAATGTATTGTCTCTTTTTATGGACATGTTGAGCTACAAAAGAGTAGACGGAAATTTCTCCTTACATAATGTGAAGATACTAAATATGTGTATATTTGGTTGTTGATGTAGTTACTACCTCATGATGATGCATTGTTGTTTTTAAGAATGGAGTTGATGTTTCATAATATTTTTACGATTTATATATATATACATACATATATATATATATATATATATATATATATATGTATATATATATCTTTATAAATATTTAAAAATAATCTCAAAAATATTTTATTTTAATTAAATATTTGATTAATTCTTTTAGTTATATAATACTTTAATTTTTTGAGTTAATTAGTTTATAATTAAGTTAATTATATTAGTTCGCTAAGATTAAGTTACTCATTAATTAATTGATATATGTTCGGCTTAATTAATATTTAGCCGTATTAAATAATCGATTCACTTTGACTATATTATCAATTCATTTGGTCATTTCTTAATTGCAAGCCTAGAAAAGCTAACCCCTCATTAACTTAGACCAAAATGTGGGCCAATTTCTAATTCCCCAACACCATTTAAGCCGGACTTCTTTTTGAAATAATACAATCAGCCCATTTCCAATTCAAAACCCAGTGGTCAATTCTTTCAATACAATCAGCGAATGCGCACCCTACTTTATTTTCCAAATAATCTGACCCACCCGTATACACTTTATCTCCCTCATCCTAAAATCCACTAGATTCAACACAAAACACAATGAATAAGTGGCATTATCCTCACCCTAACATCCCTTTCCCCCTTTTTGATTATATTAGAGCTGCACCAAGTCACCTCCCCATTGATGGATTTAGAAAATGGAGAAAAGCTAAAAAAACATAAGGCTCAAGTTTTGTTCGATGGATTCCTCCATTAATGGCCTCTAATACATCTCCATATATTGAAACCAATCTGGAAAAAAGGTAGATCTATCCATATTCGAACCTACAATTTTTCGTATCAATGGATTTTGATAATTTTCAATCTCATATTAAATCCTCCCTAATATCTGCTCTAGTTCTTCCCCTATAAATACCCATCGTTCCTAGAGGCAGAAGGTGGAGTGGGGGGGGGGGGGGT
>NC_028641.1:20786915-20792070 GCF_001406875.1 Solanum pennellii | reverse complement strand
TGCAGGAAATCTGTCCAAAGCTGAATGCGGAGATTTTGAGCGAAGAAATACAGAAGAGACCACCTACGGAGCTTATGACGATCTGTCGTGCTTGTGACGGTCCGTAGGTGGCAGCGTAGTGCAGCTGCTGAAGGAAGATAGGGAAGTCTTACCAAGTGTGGGGTTACGAAGCTTGTGACGGTCCGTCGTGTCTATGACGGTCCGTCCTGCAGGTTCGTCATGAAGTTCAGAGAAGTAATCCCAGTACCCATATTCCAAGAGTTGAAGTGTTTTGGAACGAAGTCCCTCGATGGACCGTTGCACCTATGACGGTCCGTCATACTTGCCGTCGAGGGTAATGAAGAAGAGCAGCAGAAGAAATTGCACAAGTATGGGACGACAGAGTCCATGAAGGTCCGTCGTGACCACGACGATCCGTCGCGAGGTCCGTCGACCCAGCCGCGTTTTGGCTGATTTCCAGATATTAGAATCCTTGTTTAATTAGGTTTTTATTTTCTATAAATAGTTCTAAAAACCTCGTTTTTGAGGTTAGACTCTTAGACTGGAGACGTTGGATTATTAGTTAGACTCTGTATTGTTAGGTTATCTTGAGACTTTTATCATCGATTGTTGGTGATTTTTGGTGATTAATCAAGCGAACTTTAGGATTTTACTCTTTCTCATTGAAGTAAGTACAAGAATTCTTATATCATATATTTGAATATTGTGATTATGACTATGGGTAACTAAACTCCATAACTAGGGTTGTGGGAACCATAGGCAAATAAAGAGGTAAAACCTAACTAAAATAACAATTGTAGAATAGTGTCTTGCATGTATTAATAATTCTTTCGCTTAGAAGTCTTTTTAACGGATGGCCAACGTTAGAACTCGCCTTAATGCTACTTGCCGGACCAAGGAGGTAGATAATAGGAAAAGAATTATCAACATAGATTTAGTGTATACTATCTAATAGGCTAGTATTGATTGGTACGAGGTAATAACTTAGTCAAATATCGAATACGATGCTTAATATGAGGTAAAGATAAGGGTTAGGATAGCAACACACGTAGCCGGACCAAGGTGCGGAGTGAGATTTTCTAGATGCCGGACCAAGGATTTAGAAATACATAACTTATCACTTTGCATGCAAGATACTAGGAAAGAATTGTTATAGTTAGAATTATCAAGTTATGAACCTGTGGGGAACACGTAAACCCTAGTTACTTTGATTAACTGATTAAAATCCAACTTTCAAACTCATTAAGTGTCTCTTTCAATTTAGTTAATTCTTTTTACTTATTAGGAAATACAAACCCCCCTTTTTACATTTTTATGTTTTTACTTTCTAAGGAAGTTATCAACCGAACAATAGTAATAACAAGTTAAAGTTAAGTCTAGACTATTTTCCTCGTGGGAACGATCCCAACCTCACTAGTTGGGTTATTTACTTGACACGACCGCTTTACTTCTTATTTGAGAAGTAAGTTTGAGCGTATCATATTTTGGCGCCGTTGCCGGGGAAATTAGCTTTTAGATTAACTTGAACTTATTACTATAGTTTAGTTGATATTTTCTTGATTTTACTTTGTTTTATTGTTTTTGATTTCTTTTCAGAACTATCCTCCTTGTATGCCAAATACACGGAGAGGAAGAGAACCGTTGTTTCCCTACGATCACAAATTAGAGCGTACACTACGCAATATGAATCGAAACTTGGGAATAAATGATGATGATCCGAACCAGAACATCCCAGCTCCGGTTGATGTTCATGGTCAGTTGTTACCCGATGCTCCGGGTGAACATCAACAGAGGGGACAAAATCCCGCTCCACGGCCCCAAGCATACTACAGAGGCTATGACAACATAGCAGATTCGGATGGGCCACTGGTTTTGCCTCCTCTACCCACAGGCCACACTTTTGTGGTAACTAGTAGTCTGATGCAAATGCTCACTGCCAGAGGTTTGTTTTCAGGGCTACCTTCTGAGGATCCACATGCCCATATAGCTAAGGTAAGGGCAGTGTGTAAAAGTTGTGTGGGGAGGCCTGATTTGGATCTAGATGTAATAGGGCTCAGAGTGTTTCCTCTCTCACTGACGGGAGAGGCTGCTATTTGGTTCACTGAGCTCCCATACAACTCCATCTTTACTTGGAATCAACTAAGGGATGTCTTCTTAGCACGCTACTATCCGGTCTCCAAGAAACTAAACCACAAAGACAGAGTAAATAACTTTGTGGCACTACCAGGAGAGTCAGTTAGTAGTTCTTGGGATAGATTCACCTCGTTCTTGAGAAGTGTTCCAAATCACCGTATAGATGATGAGTCACTGAAAGAATACTTCTATCGGGGACAGGATGATAACAACAAAGCGGTGTTGGACACTATAGCAGGTGGATCTTATGGAGAATGCCCTTATGCTGAGATCGGTGAAAAATTAGAGAAAATCTCCCGGAATAACAAAGCTTGGAGTACTAGGAATCTGATACAGGGAGAAACACCTTCTTAATGCAGTCCACTCACAACCCAGCCATAGATGAGATTCGTGAAGAAATGGCTCAGATGAGAACCGAGCTTGGGTTGTTACTAAAACATATCACTGGGGGTGCAGAAAAGATAAATGCAGTCAACTACTTGGCTAAACCACCACCTCCTAATGATGAATGCTATTATGCGGAGGACACTTATGCAGTAAATGAGCAGATGGGGGGTTTCCGACCAAGCGCCCAAGGCTCAAATCAGGATAACTGGCGCCAAGGTCAAGGGAACCAAGGTTGGAACTATGGTAACTACAACCGTGACGGTCATTATGTCCGAGATGGAAACTAAAACTGCGACAACAACTTTAACAGGGGTAACTATGCTAATAGAAACGACAGGAATGGGCCCTATGTCCCTCCTCAAAATCATGAAGTTACTCCTAGGGATGGTGGAGATAGTATGGCGCGAGTTGAGGATATGTTGCACAAAATGATGAGGAGGTTCGATGCTAATGATGAGCACATTAAAGAATTGAGGTGTGATTTAGCTAGTATTGGGCAAAAAGTTGATACACATGCAATTTCGATTAAGCAGATCGAGTTGCAAATGGCCCAATTATCTGCGACAGTGAACACACGGCAACCGGGCACTCTTCCTAGCGACACTGTCCAAAATCCAAAGAATGATGCGCACTGGATGGCAATCACTACTCGGGGTGGTACGCAAACCATTGACCCACCTATGCCGTCTACTGAGGAAAATGTGAGAAAGGATAATGATAATGTGGTAAAGGGTAGTGGTGAAGCAGAGGAAAGTAATGGAAAAGATGCAGAAGAACCTATGAAGGTAATTCCCATGCCTAGGCCACCACACCCTTTCCCTCAGAGATTAGTGAAAAAGACCAAGGATGGTAAATACCGGCGTTTCATAACAATGTTGAAGCAGCTTTCTATCAATGTCCCTTTGGTAGAAGCTCTAGAACAAATTCCCGGTTATGCCAAATTTATGAAAGATCTGGTCACCAAGAAAATATCGGTCCCTTTTGAGGATGATGATAGACTGCAGCATTGTAGTGCTATTGCCACAAGATCTCTCGTGCAAAAGAAAGAAGATCCGGGTGCGTTCACTATTCCTTGTACAGTTGGGTCATTACATTTTGCGAAAGCATTATGTGATCTGGGGGAAAGAATAAATCTCATGCCTCTCTCAATTTACAAGAAGTTGGGTTTGGGGGATCCAAAACCCACTGCGATGCGGCTACTGATGGCTGATCGGACATTGAAACGGCCTATAGGGATACTTCATGATGTGCTAGTAAAAGTGAAGTCATTCATCTTTCCGGCTGATTTTGTTATTCTTGATTGTGAGGTCGATTTTGAAGTGCCTATTATTCTTGGGAGGCCATTCCTTGCTACAGGTAGAGCCTTAGTTGATATGGAGAAGGGACAGATGACATTTCGGTTGAATAATGAAGAAGCGACCTTCAACGTTTGTAGGACCATGAGACAGAGTGGTGAGCTCCAATCGGTATCTGCCATATCCCACAAAGAAAAGATGAAGAACGAGAATGAACAAAAAATTGCAAAACAAGAGTTTATGGTTGGGGATTTGGTGCTTGTAGACAGTTCTGGGTCGCCTTGTCTTCCGGGCAAGCTCAAGTCCAAATGACTTGCCCTTACTTGATTACCCAAGTATTCCCTCATGGAGCAGTTGAGTTAAAAGCCAAGGAGGGAGTGCGGTTTAAGATGAATAGAGAACGAATAAAACTCTATTTTGGGTATAAAGCATCGGGGAATGAAGTGATAGAGGCATACCATCGTGATGAAGGCTGAGTAATCAGGGAGGCAACCCAATACTCATAGTTTTTTTCTTTTTTTTCTTTCTTTGTTTCTTTCATTCTACTTATGGTAGCATTTTGTACTAATGGTTTTTAAATTTGCAGGCACATCACCAGGAAATTCTGCAGAAAATCACTCTGCAACAGTCACCAATGGACACATGCGACGGACCGTCGGTCTCTCGACGGTCCATCCTGCACAACCATTCTGCTTGTCAGAGACCCTGTTTCTAAGGGTCTCTCTCCATTTTTATAAGTGTCCTCAAACGGACGAGTACGACGGACCGTCATACCCACGACGGTCCGTCCTGCATGACCGTTATGACGGTCAGAGCCCCCTCTCCTAAGGGTCTCCATATTTTTTTTCAAGTGTCCTCTGACGGACACCTACGACGGACCGTCATACTTGTGACAGTCCTTCCTGCATATACCGTCATACTTGTCGAGACACGCCTTCAGGGTTCTCCATATATACATAGTCTAATTAAGACACGACTGACCCCATGACGGTCCGTCGTAGTCACGACGAGCCGTCACCAAGCCCGTCGTGTGTCACTGTTATTATAGTAGTGTCATTTTATTTAAATTTTTTTTGTGCGGTTGTTGCTGAGGACACCACTGAGGGTGTCCAGATTGCAGAGGAAGTGGGTTCCGAGGAACTGGACCCACCAGCTTGCTGATTGTCGGCGCTTTGCGCCACATGTTTGCTTCACCTACCACTCTAGTATTTAAATTTTTTTTATGCATTGGGGACAATTGCATGTCTTTTTGTTGGGGGTGGGGTAAATGGAAAGTGAGTGCTAGGGTGAAGTCTGAGTAGCCCAATTCACTATCCTCTTTTGGGGTTTTCTTGCCTGTG
>NC_028641.1:20784118-20785914 GCF_001406875.1 Solanum pennellii | reverse complement strand
ATGGCAATCACTACTCGGGGTGGTAGGCAAACCATTGACCCACCTATGCCATCTACTGAGGAAAATGTGAGAAAGGATAATGATAATGTGGTAAAGGGTAGTGGTGAAGCAAAGGAAAGTAATGGAAAAGATGCAGAAGAACCTATGAAGGTAATTCTCATGCCTAGGCCACCACCACCTTTCCCTCAGAGATTAGTGAAAAAGACCGAGGATGGTAAATACCGGCGTTTCATAACAATGTTGAAGCAGCTTTCTATCAATGTCCCTTTGGTAGAAGCTCTAGAACAAATGCCCGGTTATGCCAAATTTATGAAAGATATGGCCACCAAGAAAAGATCGGTCACTTTTGAGGATGATGATAGACTGCAGCATTCTAGTGCTATTGCCACAAGATCTCTCGTGCAAAAGAAAGAAGATTCGGGTGCGTTCACTATTCCTTGTACAGTTGGGTGATTACATTTTGCGAAAGCATTATGTGATCTGGGGGAAAGCTTAAATCTCATGCCCCTCTCAATTTACAAGAAGTTGGGTTTGGGGGATCCAAAACCCACTGCGATGCGGCTACTGATTGCTGATCGGACAGTGAAACGGCCTATAGGGATACTTCATGATGTGCTAGTAAAAGTGGAGTCATTCATCTTTCCGGCTGATTTTGTTATTCTTGATTGTGAGGTCGATTTTGAAGTGCCTATTATTCTTGGGAGGCCATTCCTTGCTACAGGTAGAGCCTTAGTTAATATGGAGAAGGGACAGATGACATTTCGGTTGAATAATGAAGAAGCGACCTTCAACGTTTGTAGGACCATCAGGCAGAGTGGTGAGCTCCAATCGGTATCTGCCATATCCCACAAAGAAAAGATGAAGAAGGAGAATGAACAAAAAATTGCAAAACAAGAGTTTATGGTTGGGGATTTGGTGCTTGTAGACAGTTCTGGGTCGCCTTGTCTTCCGGGCAAGCTCAAGTCCAAATGACTGGCCCTTACTTGATTACCCAAGTATTCCCTCATGGAGTAGTTGAGTTAAAAGCCAAGGAGGGAGTGCAGTTTATGATGAATAGAGAACGAATAAAACTCTATTTTGGGCATAAAGCATCGGGGAATGAAGTGATAGAGGCATACCATCGTGATGAAGGTTGAGTAATCAGGGAGGCAACCCAATACTTATAGTTTTTTTCTTTTTGTTTCTGTCTTTGTTTCTTTCTTTCTACTAATGGTAGCATTTTCTACTAATGGGTTTTAAATTTGCAGGCACATCACCAGGAAATTCTGCAGAAAATCACTCTACAACAGTCACCAACGGACACATGCGACGGACCGTCGTTCTCTCGACGGTCCGTCTTGCACAACTGTTCTGCTTGTCAGAGACCCTGTTTCTAAGGGTCTCTCTCCATTTTTCTAAGTGTCCTCAAACGGACGAGTACGACGGACCGTCATACCCATGACGGTCCGTCCTGCATGACCGTTATGACGGTCAGAGACCCCTCTCCTAAGGGTCTCCATATTTTTTTTTCAAGTGTCCTCTGACGGACACCTGCGACGGACCGTCGTACTTGTGACGGTCCGTCCTGCATATACCGTCATACTTGTCAGAGACTCACCTTCAGGGTTCTCCATATATACATAGTCTAAGTAAGACACGACTGACCCCATGACGGTCCGTCGTAGTCACGACGAGCCGTCACCAAGCCCGTCGTGGTTCACTGTTATTATAGTATTGTCATTTTATTTTAATTTTTTTTTGTGCGGTTGTTGCTGAGGACACCACTGAGGGTGTCCAGATTGCAGAGGAAGTGGGTT
>NC_028641.1:20775356-20780816 GCF_001406875.1 Solanum pennellii | reverse complement strand
TTAGAAGTCTTTTTAACGGATGGCCAACGTTAGAACTCGCCTTAATGCTACTTGCCGGACCAAGGAGGTAGATAATAGGAAAAGAATTATTAACATAGATTTAGTGTATACTATCTAATAGGCTAGTATTGATTGGTACAAGGTAATAAATTAGTCAAATATCGAATACGATGCTTAATATGAGGTAAAGATAAGGGTTAGGAAAGCAACACACGTAGCCGGACCAAGGTGCGGAGTGAGATTTTCTGGATGCCGGACCAAGGATTTAGAAATACATAACTTGTCACTTTGCATGCAAGATACTAGGAAAGCATTGTTATAGTTAGAATTATCAAGTTATGAACCTGTGGGGAACACGTAAACCCTAGTTACTTTGATTAATTGATTAAACTCCAACATTCAAAGCTGTTAACTGTCTCTCTCAATTTCGTTAGTTATCTTCACTCATTTAGAACTAGAAACCCCCCTTTTATTGTTTTTACTTTCCAAGGAATTCATTGACTAAACAATAGTAATAACAGGTTGAAGTTAAGTCTAGACTATTTTCCTCGTGGGAACGATCCCAACCTCACTAGTTGGGTTATTTACTTGATACGACCGCTTTACTTCTTATTTGAGAAGTGAGTTTGAGCGTATCAGAGGACGTCTACAAAACAAAAGAAAAACATAAGACTACAGAATATAAATATGTAAAAGAGTATAGAGTGATGGTGTCCGTGTTGCTGAAAGTTTTGTATTATTTATTTACGCTTAAAGTTTTCGGTTATAAGTTTTTTGCTAGTAGTGTTGGAAGTAGATTAGTTATTAGGTCATAACCCAGTTTGCTGGCTGGTAAGAGGAACACTCCTTTTAGCATTCTGTTTAGTTCCTAGTTTCCTCGTCAATTTTGCTTGTGTTATTAAGATGTTGATGTTAAGGATGTGAAATCTAAAAATGATGATTCTAACATATCTCGCTGCCTAATGAATGTTGAGTTGTTTTATGTTATGAAATTAATTGTTAGTTATAAAATGGGAGAAGTCATGGTCATGACTTAGATTGAGAGGGTCTTAGGGTGGTTTTCCAAGAAACTCGTTCAAGACCAGGATGACACTACAACTCATGAGAGCCAGGATGGCTCTTGGAGCGTTACGTGGTGATACGGCAGTATACTGAATATTATGGGATTTTGGGTCTTTTTCAGTTGTAATTAAATTATTACTTGTCATTTTACCTAAGTCTAGGACCCCTATAAAAGTGATTACAACCCCAAAACGCAGCCATTGAATTCATTATTTCCAAAACATAAAAGAAATCCCAAGTTCTTCGTCTAATATTTCTATCTCTAGAACTTGAAGAAAAAGAAATAGTTGGAGCTAGGATAAGGGTCAAGTCTCTATTACTCAAGAAATTGTTGCTTTGATATCATGGTATAATGAATTTTAATCCATGGAATCCTTTTTTCCATGGAGTCCCTAATATTCCAAAATTAAAAAGTAAAAATTCAAAATATGAGCTAGAGGTTTCTTCTAACGTTGTGGGTATTGATGAATGTTGATCCAGATGATTAGGTTATGATTGTTTATGAATGTATTGATATGATTATATCTTTTTACATGTTCCCATGACTAACCCATTTCTAGAAAGATTAATTGATAGAAATGGATTTTATGACATAGAAGGAGAATTTGTGGTTGAATTGTGTTCTTAAGAATTGTTGGAAATGGAATTGTATATGATGATTTATGATTGGAATTATCTTGATATGCAGGCATATATGATGATTATGAGATGTAGGGCTTTAACAGTAAAGATTCTATTATATTTTGATGATTTAGACGTAATTGTTGTTGAAGGGGTAGTGTCCACATTAATTGCTTATGTATTAATGTGAATGCTTTTATCACATTGAATAATTCTACGTTGAAAGGCTTTCTCACAAAAAATGAATTTAAGATTACGATTTATGATAATAAGACCTAGCTTGGATTGGTGATGTTATACCTCTCCATAGGTAACTTGGATTAGTAATATGATACCTTTCCAAGGATAGCTTGGATTGGTTATAAGATACCTTTTCATGGTATCTTGGTTTGGTAAGGAGATGATACATTTTTATGGTAGCTTGTATTAGTAAGGAGATTATACCTTCCATGGTAGCTTGGAGTGGTAAGATGATACGTTTCCATAGTAGGTTGAATTGGTTAGATGATACCTTTCCATGGATATCTTGGATTTGCATGATGATGTGCTCTTCCATGGAAAATGACTTAACTTGGATTGTCAAGATGATGTGTCTTCCAATCATAATACAAACAACTAAGGGTTGACCACTCCACGTGAAATTTAGCATAGTTATGATGAAACAAGGTTACTTGAAGAAAGTATTGTAAGTGTGTTCTAAGATGAGATTCACATGTATTGATTATGCTTATGACTTATGTTGTCTAACTCTTATGCTAAAGTTGATATTTATGTTAGCTATCATATTAATTACATGTTTGTACAAACACATACATTTGCCTACATTTCTTCTCCAAATGTAGGATCCGACGATCTCAAATCTCATCACAGTGGCTAGGATCTTAGTAGAGGCCGAACTTGAAGATTGGTGAGTCCTCATAGGCTTCAAGGATTTGAACACCATTTCTCTTATGTTCTTTAATTTTATGTTTTGAACATTGTTGTATTGGATGTCCCAAAGATTCTATTGTATTAAATGTTTTGTGAGACAAGTGTACCTAGACTTCATTTATTTTTATAAAAACTTGTTGAATGTATTAAAAATCTCTTATTTCCTATTATCTTCTGTTATGAAACCTAAAAGTCTTATATGAGGATTCTCGAGGTCTTGTATGCCATGTAACGTCTATGGTGTACCCTAGGTCGTGACAATAAGTATCTTATTCCAAGAATAGGTGATTTTATATTAACTCCAAGGAGCAAGGTATTTTTGTCAGATTGACCTCTGGTTAGGCTATCACCAATTGAGGGTGAATGAAGGTGACATTCTAAAGATGAGTTTTAAAACTTGTTATGGTCATTATGATTTCTTTTATAATGTCTTGTTGTTTTACTAATGCCACTATAATGTTCATGAATTCGATTAATAGATTCTTCAAGCAATATGTTGATATGTTTCTGATCATGGTTATTGATTATATGATTATTTTCTCTATGAGTGAGGATGATCATGTAGTTAATATATAATTGTGTAGCAAAATTTTAAAAAAATGTTTCCTTCGCCATATTGTCTCTGGTGAAAGTTTTCATGTTGATCCCAAAAAAACTAAAGCAATTAAGAAATGGCCCAGATCTTTGTCACCTTTAAATATACAAAGTTTATTAGGTTCTTACAGTTATTAAAGAATATTTGTGGAAGGTTTTTCCTTTATTGCTTCTCTTATGACAACATTGACTCTCAAGAAAATTAAATTTCTATGGTCATAAGCTTGTGAGAGGAATTTGCAAGAGTTAAAAGATAGAATTTCAACCCCTATTTTTTCACTACCTAAAGTATCAAATGGTTTTGTGGTTTGTTGTGAAGCTTCATGGGTTATTAATGGTTGTGTTTGGATGAAACATGGAAAATTCATTGCTTATGACTTAAAGAAATAATATTTTATGTAAATAATTATCCGACGCATGATTTGAAGTAAGTGGCGATGGTGTTTACTCTAAAGATTTGGAGATATTACTGGTATGGTGTTCATGTAGACGTTTTTAGTGATCACAAGAGTTTTGAATGAGTGTTCACTTAAAAAAATTTGAATCTTCATCAAGAATCTAGATTGAGTTGTTAAGGAATTATGATATGAGTGTCCTCAATAATCTTGCTAAGGCAATTGTGGTGGTGGATACTCTTAGACCGTTATCAATGGGTAGTGTTTCTCATATTGAAGATTATACGGAAGAGTTAGTTCATGATTTTCATAGATTATCTTGATTAGGTTTTCGGATGGTTGGTCCTTTTGAGCATGGTGTAGCCTTTAATAATGGTTTCGAATAATCCTTTCGTCAAATTTGAAGGCTAAGCAATACCTTGGTTCAGTAATTATTTACTTGAAGAAGTCGGTTTCCAAAAAAGATATTCAGGATTCCTTCCAAGATATATATGGTGTGTTTTGATATAAGATCCAGTTATGTGTTCCAAATCGGTGAAGGAATGAGATTTTATAGAATCCTATACTTCATAGTATTCTATTTACCTAGGAGCCACTGAGATGAATTGTTATTTGCAGGAGATCTATCACTAGAATGGGATATAGAAATTTATTTAAGAATTTGTCGCTAAATGTCTGAATTGTCAATAAGTAAAAGTTCATCATCTAAAATTGGTTGGTTGTAGTAGTGACTAGACGAGATGATTATTAAACCATTATTATTACATAATAAGTAAGTATAATTTATTAAGAGGTTGGAAGGAATAAAACTTTTAGCAAAAATGAATAAAATGAGCACCTACTTAATTGATGATAATGATGAATATAAGATATTACTACTTCATATATTAAAAGATCTTAATACTGACATAAAAAGAGAAATTTATGACAAATTGGTAACATATGAAATAATAGAGATAACAACTCATGGTTGGACTCAGTTAACCATACAAAGTATACAAGATGAACTTTATTATGATATGTCTGATTTATATGATGATTTAGATATTGGAGATTAAATATGATTGAATATTGGCTAAGAAAATATGGTAGAAATTACAGGTTAAAAAAGGTTAGATATCCAAATAAATTAAGTAAGCTTTTTAAAATATTATATAAAAAATTATGATGGATAAAAATAAAAAAATAAAAAGAACCAACATAGATAAAAAGGTAAGAAAAATATGGAAAAAATTAAAACCTTTATATATAGAATATAAACTATTAACATTAGCTAAAGCAAGTAATAATGAAAAAGATCATTCAATAGATATAATTTCGAACACAGAATACAAATATGTTTGTTATTTGAAAAAACAGTATGAACAAAGAAAAATATAAACAACAATTAATAGAAAAAATAAGGGAAAAAATAACTGAAAAAGAACAAGAATTACAACATAGAAAAAGAAGGTTAGAAGAAAATATATTAGCAGAAGCATGTAATAAATCAATATTAGCACAAAGAAAAGTTATATTTATATTAGAATCAGAATTAAATTGTCTTGAATATGAATTACAACATAATATAATACATAAAACATAATGAATAAAGAAGAATTTGCAGTAGATGAAAAGACATATGAAAATCAAGACGGAATGATAATAAAAATAATATTTTCAAATTTAGGAAGAAGATACAAGAAAATAGGAAATAATTTATACCTAATGATAGAAAAAGAAACAGCAAAATTAGAAGACAGTTTAACAGCTATGGTAAGAATAACAAAGGAAAATGATGAAATAGACAGATCAAAAGAAATAGAAAAAATAAAAATACAAGCAAAACAAGAAGTACAATACGTAGAAGAAATAAAAA
>NC_028641.1:20730919-20762293 GCF_001406875.1 Solanum pennellii | reverse complement strand
TTGGTGTTTCTGTTGTATTTATTTTGTTATCTATCAGTTGTTTGGATATGTTTCCTGTCCATAGTAACATTGCTTTATTTATATCTGTTACACAATCTAGGTCTAAGAAATTATATTGTTCATTTGCTGGTTTTGGTATCCAATTTTTATTCAATCTACTGTTCCATATCGTATTAGCTCTATCTGACTGTTGATAACTTTCTGTGTAATAAGTTGGTTGTGCCCTTCTAGGACTAGTTCTAGGACTGTCTCTTGGACTATTCCTTGGACTATTTTCTGGTTTAACTCCTGATGTACTGGGTTTATTTGTATCTCCTGTATTTATTTCTAATTTCTTTAGTTTGTTTGTCTGTTCTAGGATTTCTGTATATGTTTCACTTATATCACTTATTTCTGATTTTTGGTCATTTTCAGGAATAAATTTGTTTAGCTACTCATAAATTTAAGTGATGTTTAATTGTTAATTTTTGGTAACGAAGGAAAAAGAGCAAGGCAAAAGAATCAATGGGATAAAATGAGCGAAATTAGAAGAAGATGTAGGAAAGATATGCTGGTACTCGCCTAAGACACTCGCCAAGTGGACCTTCAGTTTGCCAAAAGTTCTAGTAGGCTAACGCATGGACAAGACCAACTTGACAATCGAATGGGTATTTCGACAATTTGTCGAAGAGTTTAGAGATTCCAATTTAGCTCGCCAAAAGTTAAAGAGTAGTTGGTGAAAAGGCAAGCGAAAAAGGCAAAAAGGGGAGTATGTGGCGCATCGTCGACTAGATCGGCGAGCTCGATCTTGATAACCTAATGTTACCGCAAACAATGGGTAAAAATCAACGCCAATATTGCGATGGAAAGGGAACTCGATGGATTACCGATCAAGTTAGTGATGCCCAACTTATATCGCATAGTAACTCTGATGCTGAAATTTTGAGTGCATATATGATATACCGTGGTTTCACGGTATTTTTAATGCTTTTTCCTTATGTGTAGTGTGTCCAAAAGCCTTTTTGTATTTATTTTTATGTATTTATTTGCAGGAAATCTGTCTAAAAGATGAATGCGAAGGTTTTTTGAGCAAGAAATGCAGAAAAGTACCACCTACGGAGCTTGTGACGGTCCGTAGGTGGAAATGTAGTGCAGCTGCTGAAGGAAGATAGGAAATTCTGACCAAGTGTGGGGTTACGGAGTGCGTAACGGACCATCGTAGCCATCACGGTCCGTCCTACTGGTTCGTCATGAAGATCGGAGAAGTAGTCCCAGTACCCAAATTCCAAGTGTTCAAGTGTTTTGGAACAGAGACCCTCGATGTACCGTTGTGCTTGTGACGATCTGTCATACCTGCCGTCGAGGGTAATGAAGTGAGAAGCAAAGAAAATTGCACAAGTATGGGACGACGGAGTCCGTGATGGCCCGTCGTGACCACGCGATCCGTCGACCCAACCGCATTTTGACAGATTTCCAGCAAATAGAGTTCTTATTTAATTAGGTTTTTGTTTTTTATAAATAGTTTGAAAAACCTCATTTTTGGGGTTAGACTCTTGATTATTTGAGCTTCTTTTGTGGATTAGACTTCGTGATTATTATTACACTTTTGGAGAATCTTTAGTCTTCAATTAATATCAGTAATTGATTGTTGGTGATTTTTGTTGATTAATCAAGTAAACTTAAGGATTTTATTCTTCCTCATTGAAGTAAGTGCATGAATTCTTATAGTAGATATTTGAATATAGTGATTATGACTATGGGTATCTAAACACCATAAATAGGGTTGTGGGAACCATAGGCGGATAATGAGGTAAAACTTAACTAAAATAACAATTCTAGAATAGTGTCTTGCATGTATTCATAATTCGCTTAGAAGTCTTTTTAAAGGATGGCCAACGTTAGAACCCGCCTTAATGCTACTTGGCGGACCAAGGAGGTATATAATAGGAAAAGAAATATCAACATAGTTTAGTGTATACTATCTAATAGGCTAGTATTGATTGGTACGAGGTAATAACTTAGTCAAATATTGAATACGATGCTTAATATGAGGTAAAGGTAAGGGTTAGTATAGCAACACACGTAGCCGGACCAAGGTGCGGAGTGAAATTTTCTAGATGCCGGACCAAGGATTTAGAAATACATAACTTATCACTTTGCATTCAAGATACTAGAAAAGAATTGTTATAGTTAGAATTATCAAGTTAGAAACCTGTGGTGAACACGTAAACCCTAGTTACTTTTATTAATTGATTAAACTCCAACATTTGAAACTGTTAGTTGTCTCCTTTAATTTAGATAGTTATTTTCATTCAATTAGAAGTAAAAAACCCCCCTTTTATCGTCTTTGCTTTCCAAAGAAATAATTGACTAAATAGTAGTAATAATAGATTGAAGTTAAGTCTGA
Source organism: Solanum pennellii (assembly GCF_001406875.1). Classification (NCBI taxonomy): domain Eukaryota; kingdom Viridiplantae; phylum Streptophyta; class Magnoliopsida; order Solanales; family Solanaceae; genus Solanum; species Solanum pennellii. Next base: position 20,759,907 of record NC_028641.1, on the reverse strand, counting down.
ACTATTTTCCTCGTGGGAACGATCCCAACCTCATTAGTTGGGTTCTTTACTTGATACGACCGCTTTACTTCTTATTTGAGAATTAAGTTTGAGCATATCAATATAAATGTAGTTTCAAGAAGAAGAAAAACAGTTCCCTGATTGTTCAATTTTGGGTTTTTGAACTAAAAACATTTTAATAATTGTTCTTGCATTTTTTTTAGATATTTAAGATATTTTTTTTTCAATTTTTAGCTTCAATTTTAGAAGTTTGAGACTTGTTGAACTTCATGATGGAAAACATAATTAGTAATGATTTCTTGTTCTTTATTATGTTTGGCTAAAACCCGGACTCGTTCAGAATCCACTCCTTGATCACCGACTCGTGCTCTCACCCCGGTTGTCGACCAGTCCAACCGGTGGTGTGTTGACGGGCAGTATTAAGTCTATTCAGACGCAAAGTTTCTGAATGACAAAGGAGTCATGACACATACACTTACATTGGAGCGGCGGGTCCTTAGGGGATGTCTCCCGACTATGCAGAGATCCACAATCTCTGCACCAGACATCGATTGGTGTGGACAACGCGTTCGTTGGGACGTTATAGTGAAGAGTTAGTCTGAGAGTTCTACACCTCCTACGTAGCTTCTCTCAGATCACAGATTGATAGGCGGGCTGCCCCCGCCAATCAGGCCCCGCTGGAGCATGTCAGAGTACGTGGCATTCAGGTTGATATCTCCCTGCCTGCCCTCCGCCGGTATCTATACAGCGAGGATGTTGATGCCAACCGGACCCCTCTCACCGCCGAGTTTGACTACCGGTGGCAAATTGTCAAAGATTGCCAATTCTTGCCTGAGCCATCGCTGAGAGAGACCACCCAGAGGTTGATGGCCCTGCACTTGTCTGTTGATGGAGAGGGTGCTGACTGGGTGACCAATCCGAAGGGAGCCAACAAGAAGGCTAACCTGACCTTCACGGCAAAGTTTCTGTGGTTGATTGTCCGCCACTGCCTTTCCCCCACAGACGCTGATAATATAGTCACATGGGATCGTGCAGTACTGATGGCGGCGATGATAGCCGGGTTTGAGGTGGATTTTGCTTGGCTTCTACAGGCGGTCATGCACGAGAGGGCTTTTAATGTCATAACTACTTACCCTTTCCCGTGCATGATATTTTCTCTATGCAGGTCCGCAGGTGTGCCTATATGGAACGTTGATCAGCTCAAGACCCCGCTCGGCACTGTTGATATCGGCCTCATCAGGGATGAGGCTAATGAGTTGGATCCACGCGGAGGGCCCCGTCTAGAATTTCCTCCACTTGGTGACAATATGGCTGATACGGTAGCACAGGCCCGCACGGCTACGCAGGCGGCTTCCACTACACTACCCCGGACGAGTCTATCCCGGGTAGTAGCACTGCCCTGAGATCCTCTCGCTCTGCCCCTTTCCCCGCTCTGATCCCACTTGCTAGGGTACAGAAATTAGAGGCGCAGATGGCTACACTTCTGCATCACATCCAGCCTTGGATGCAGAGGTCTATTGCTGAGGCAGAAGAGCGCTTGGAGCGGAGAATGGTCAGCACACAGAGCGGAAGATCGCTGAGGTTCATCAGCGCTTGGACGCTTTTGAGTTGCGGGTGCTATCCCGGCCAGCCCCTCAGGTGAATGTGTCGACCCTTCAGGCTGAGGTCGACAGTCTTCGCGCAGACATCAATATGATCTTAGAGGCTAAGTTACCTGAGTCTGAGGCCCCTTCTGCAGAGCCTGCTGAAGACACAGTGATGGCGGCCTTATTCGCCACTTTTGAGGTTCCACCATCTCCCTCTAGAGAGCATGCCAAGAGGCGTAGGGGTCGAGAGGAGGATGAGGCTCGAGCACGGAAGAAGGAGCGCCGTGAGATGGAGGCTACGAGGAGAGCCTCGCTTGCTGATGAGGAGGCGTGTCGGATGAGGGCCGTAGAGTCAGCTGCTGAAACATCTAGCTCCAAAAATGTGAAGCTAGGAGGAGGCACTGCTGATAGTGCTGTTGATACTGAGGACACTACTGAGGGTGTCCAGATTACAGAGGTAGTGGGTTCCGGGGAACCGGACCCACCAGCTTGCTGATCGTCGGCGCTTTGCACCCTAGGTTTGCTTCACCTACCACTCTCGTATTTCAATTTTTTTTATGCATTGGGGATAATTGCATGTCTTTTTGTTGGGGTGGGGTAAATGGAAAGTGAGTGCTAGGGTGAAGTCTGAGTAGCCCAATTCACTATCCTCTTTTGGGGTTTTCTTCCCTGTGTTCTTTTTCCCCAAGAGACTGATTATTTTTACTGTTGAACTGGCATGTCTATATGTTGTGTACATAGTTTAATTCTGAAGCATGATGGCTAAAATGATATCCTGAAGAAATGAAAATGATATATGACTAGGCATAGTAATTGATAAATGTGTGGCTCTAAGCATGATGTAGAGGTACACCACTGCATGACCCTAAGTCTAGAATTCGAACTAGGGGTCTGATAATCTGGTAGAGTAATGAGCTGTCAAGTGAGTGTGAGGAAGATTTGAATATTCCACTATTTCTACTGATCTAGAACTTGCCTGGTTAGTCCTTCTAAATGTAAGATGTAATAGAAAATTAGGAAAGGATCATAGGCCCTTGTTCAATATAGCCTATTTTTAGCTAAATAAAAGAAAACCAAGTGAAATTAATCCTTCTTTGATCCAAATGATTTGAGCTTAAACTAGACCTTTCTTGTTCACCCCAACTGATCTTTTCTGAGAATAATGTGTTGGCCCTGGTCCCTCCTTGGACATGTGCACCTCAGCTTATGCCAAAAGCATAAGTTGAGAGTAGCTAATGCAGAAAACAACCCTTTTAATGGCCCTGACCCAACTTTGGGTATTGTGTACTTTGACTCATGGCAAAGCCATGAGTTGAGGGTGGCTATTATGAGGAATGCTCTGGAAAGTGGGGTTGAAAGAACAAAGAGAAAGAAAGAACAGAAGTAAAGTGACTCAAGAATCTGTTGAAAGAAAAGTGAAATAAAAAAAAATAAAAGAAAATACAATAAATACAAGCAAGATAAGAAGAGAGTCACTTACACAAATGAATAAATAAGGGAAAATAGCAAGTTGAAAGAATATGAGAAACTGGGCGAAATAAAATGATAAAAAGTGGTATGTTTAGCCAATATGTCAAGGAGGGAAAAAAGTCACTAAAGTATACCTAAATATACCCTACCTGACCCTGAGCCTGTGTTACAAGCTAAGAAAGTCCTATCGTGATCCTAAGAGTTGTATAGCGAACTTAAAGTAGTGAAAATAAGGGCAAGCTTATGGCAGTATGTATGAATGAGTGTGAATTTGTTCTGAGAGTGAGTGTTGAAAAGTAATCCTTATACTCAAACTTAAATCATTGTTTGAAAAATGGTGATTTTGTTTTGAAGTGAGGACACTAGTTGCAATACCGAAAATATTAGCACCTCGGTGAGAAATTGAAGTTAGTGCATGGTGAGTGTGTGTCATGGTCTGATTCCGCATAATTCAAGCCTAATAGTGATAGCGTGCATAAATATGATGAGATCGATCGGGATTGATAGCCAAATGGTTGCGAAAGATAAAACATGGATAATATTGTACAAAGATTTTGTATTGAGTCATAGTGCGTCGCTTGAGGACAAACAACGAATTTAAGTTGAGGGTGTTGATATACCGTGGTTTCGCGATATTTTTAATGCTTTTTCCTTAAGTTTAGTGTGTCCAACAAAAGCCTTTTTGTATTAGTTTTTATGTAAGTTTCTCTTTATTTGCAGGAAATCTGTCTAAAAGATCAATGCAAAGGTTTTTTGAGCAAGAAATGCAGAAAAGTACCACCTACAGAGCTTGTGACGGTTTGTCGTGCTCGTGACGGTCTGTAGGTGGCATCGTAGTGCAGCTGCTGAAGGAAGATGGGGAATTCTGACAAAGTGTGGGGTTACGGAGTGTGTTATGGACCGTCGTAGCCATGATGGTCCGTCCTGCTGGTTCGTCATGAAGATCATAGATGTAGTCCTAGTACCCAAATTCCAAGAGTTCAAGTGTTTTGGAACGGAGACCCTTGACGGACCGTTGTGCCTGTGATGATCCGTCATACCCGCCGTCGAGGTTAATGAAGTGAGCAGCAGAAGAAATTGCACAAGTATGGGATGACGGAGTCCATGACGGCCCATCATGACCATGACGATCCATCGCGAGGTCCGTCGACCCAGCCGCATTTTGACAGATTTCCAGCAAATAGAGTCCTTATTTGATTAGGTTTTTTTTATAAATAGTGTGAAAAACCTCGTTTTTGGGGTTAGACTCTTGATTACTTGAGCTTCTTTTGTGCATTAGAGTTCGTGATTATTATTACACTTTTAGAGAATCTTTAGTCTTCAATTAGTTTCAGTAAATGATTGTTGGTAATTTTTGTTGATTAATCAAGTGAACTTTTGGATTGTATTCTTTCCTATAGAAGTAAGTGCATGAATTCTTATATTACATATTTGAATACTATGACTATGGGTGACTAAACTCCATAACTAGGGTTGTGGGAACCATAGGCACAATGAGGTAAAACTTAACTAAATTAAAAATTCTAGAATAGTGTCTTGCATGTATTGATAGTTCTTTCGCTTAGAAGTATTTTTAACGGATGGCCAACGTTAGAACCCGCCTTAATTCTACTTGCCGGACCAAGGAGGTAGATAAAAGGAAAAGAATTATCAACATAGATTTAGCGTATACTATGTAATAGGCTAGTATTGATTGGTACGAGGTAATAACTTAGTCAAATATCGAATACGATGCTTAATATGAGGTAAAGGTAATGGTTAGTATATCAACACACGTTGCTGGACCAAGGTGCGGAGTGAAATTTTCTAGATGCCGGACCAAGGATTTTGAAATACATAACTTATCACTTTGCATGCAAGATACTAGGAAGGAATTGTTATTGTTAGAATTATCAAGATAGAAACCTGTGGGGAACACGTAAACCCTACTTACTTTTATTAATTGATAAAACTCCAACATTTGAAACTGTTAGTTGTCTCCTTTAATTTAGATAGTTATTTTCATTCATTTAGAAGTAAAACCCCCCCTTTTATTGTCTTTGCTTTCCAAAGAAATAATTGACTAAATAGTAGTAATAATAGATTGAAGTTAAGTCTGAACTATTTTCCTCGTGGGAACGATCCCAACCTCATTAGTTGGCTTCTTTACTTGATACGACTACTTTACTTCTTATTTGAGAAGTAAGGTTGAGCATATCAATATAAATGTAGTTTGCAGAAGAAGAAAAACAGTTCCCTCATTGTTCAATTTGGGGTTTTTGAACTAAAAACATTCTAATAATTGTTCTTGCACTTTTTTGTAGATATTTAAGATTTTTTTTTCAATTTTTAGCTTCAATTTTAGAAGTTCGAGACTTGTGGAACATCATGATGGAACACATAATTAGTAATGATTTCTTGTTCTTTATTATGTTTGGCTAAAACCCCGATTCTAGGGAGTGTGATTATGTAGTTGAATGTTTCAATTAGCTTGAGTGTTAGTATTTATTATTTTTTGCTGATTTAAAGTGGGTTCAATGCATAGTTTGAGTTTTAATATATGAATTGTTTTTGCATATCCAACTCTAATTCAGTTCTGTATGATTGCTTGAGAAAGGGGTTTGAAAGTTTAAACTATTAGTTGAAGATCGTAGTGATTGTGCTATTGTAGATTTAGCTTGAGAATGTACGTCTGAATGCAATCCTAAAAATTTAGTTAGAAAAAGTAGATTGTTTGAGGTATTGCGTTGTTAACATGTGTTGTCTTTGTCGAAGTCGAAAGAACTCTCTTGATTCGTGATAAATGATTGAGAAATGACTATTGCACCTAAATCCTAGAATACCCACGGAGTTCAACAACTTTTAGTAAATAATAATCACCCATTTTGTGAAAGTTGCATTCAATTTATCATACTCCAAAGAAACAATCTCTACTTGCTTACTTTTTGTTAATTATATTTGTTATTTTTTTACCCCAATCCCCCTGTTTGACATTAATTGTTAACACTTCATCATTTACTTTATTAGTGCTAAAATATCTACATCTAGAAAAAAATTTTAACACCATTTTACTATCATGTTCTTTACCGTATCACTCCATGTGGGATCGACCTCAACTCCTAGTTGGGTGTATATTTGTTAATGACGGCCTACACTTAAAATAGAATGAAGTGTAGTTGAGCATAATAAAAAATTGTGTCATTGCCAAGGAGTAGTGTTTAGAATTCTTTTAGTGAAGTTTAGTTGTGAACCGATTTTGTGTAGTTGAATCAAATTATTTGTGTTCTTTGTTGGATGCTCTTAAACATGTGAAGAGATGAGTTCTAATAAAAGGGATACCAGCCAACTCGGGAACAATGATGACATCATTAATTTGCACAATGTCAATGAAGATCAGTTAGGAAGTGCAGGTGCTATTCGATTATCTTCAACTGTGGGCAATACTGTGTTTTAAATATTTCAAATGAATGGTCTCTTTAGAGGTCTTGATACTTAGGAACCTCATGATCACATCCAAAACATGGTGGATGAGTGTGGGAGATTTTCTTTCAAGGATATCACCCAGGAGTTGGTCCATCTTCGTTTTTTTACCTTTTAACTAATGGGGGAGGCAACAATGTGGTTGGCTGATTCACCAAGGAAATAAATTATTTCTTGGGAGGAGATCAATGATGCATTTTATATAATGTTCTTCCCTCCCTCGATGATGGATAAGTTGAGGTATAATGTTCACAAATTTAAGCGAGCGGATTGTGAACACATTCATGAGACATGGTTGAGGTTTCATAAATTGTTTATCTAATGTCCAACACACAGACTACTCAAAAATGTATTGTTGCAATATTTCCAACGAAGCCTCAGTTCAGTCAATAAGTGTGTGGCACACCATATTTTTAAAGGAGGAATTATCTAACGACCATATGACATAGCATATGCTCTTCTTGATGAGATGACAAAAATAAGTCGTGCTTGTACTAGAGAAGATAAGGTTGCACTTTTGAACTTTTGAATGACAAAGGGAAAAATGGAAAAGAACCAAGAGCGAGATAAAAACATGGCCAAGATGATGTCGCAAAATGGAATTGGAAAAACTTGTCACAGGGGTAACTATGAAAACAAGGAGGTACAAAAAGTGTCAAGATTGGTCTTACTAAAATAAATTTTTGAGGAGAGAAGACGAATATGATGCTTGTTACATGCACATGGGTGATAGCCCAAGAACTATGGACATTGCTGGAAGCTTTCGGCTAGATAATATTTTTGTCTCTCATTCTAAATAAAGTGGAAGGATACGATCAAATACTTAAAGAAATTAAGGTTGACTTCTTATCCTTAAATAATAGGGTTCACTCTCACTCGGATTCTATCAAGAAACTTGAATTCCAAATGAGTAAATTTCAGCCCAGTTAGAATCGAATCTGCAACTGAGGTTTAAAAATGATATGATGGTGAATTCCCAGATTATTAATGATTAATGTTTGTCTATATTGACTAAGAATAAGAGAGCAGGAAGTGGTGATGTGCAGGTTAATGATGTTTCAAACACGAGCAGGGATATGACGCCACTGGTGTAGGGTGTTTCTACCAAGAAACTGAAAATGTCATATCCGAAGAGGTTGAGGAAATTCAAAGACAACTTATTGCTGATGAATTGCAAACCTCTAATGAGGGGGAAACTTCTTCTTCAAATCTTACAATACATTTTCCCAAAGTCAACCCACCATTCCCTCGAAGACTCAAGAAGTTGGATGAAGATGCAAAGTACCAAAAATTTCTATCTGTATTCAAGACACTATCTATTTTACTGGAACCATTGTTGGAAATGTCGGGCTTTGTATATTTCATGAAAGAATTAGTCACCAAGAAGAGGATTATGGATTTTGAAATATTTTAGGTATCTGAAAGTTGTACTGGCATCATGACAAACAATGTGGTTAGCAATATAGTTGATCCGTGGGCATTTACTAAGATGTACTTTTGGGATGCATTAATTTGTCAACGCATTGTGTGACTTGATTTACTTGATGTCGTATTCAACCTTCCAACAACTAGGGGTAGGCAAACCTAAATCCACAATAATGCATCTTCTCATCTCCAATTGATCTATTCAGCATCCCATCGTCATACTTTATGACATTTTGGTGAAAGTGGATAGGTTCATTTTTCCAAATACGTTTGCTATTTTTTGATTGTGAGATTCATGTCGAGATATCTATTATATTATGCTGGCCATTTTTCGTAACATTCCATAAAATGTACATGTCTAGTGAAGGGCCTAGTAAGTTTCTTAGAATGCTTATTGGGTTATATAGGAATCCCAATGCCCAATATTGAGAAATATTGGGCATATTAGAAAATATTGGATTAAAAAGGTGTTAGCAAATTTTCTAAGTGTTAACAAGCTTGTTCAAGAAATGTACTTGCAATGAAGACCCTAAGCTAAAATATTGATTCTCAACTTAACGCATTATGTACGAGGCATCCAAGTGTCAAGCCTAGGTACCACAACACATGATCATTTAAAATGATCATGTAGAGTAAGAAGTGCCCAAGGATATAGTCAGGATCATTGGGACAACAAGAAATGAGCAAAAACACATGTGCAAGAACATGTGCAACCCATGTGCAAGCACATGTGCAAAAATTTGGTTAGGGTGGTTAGGGCGGTTAGAGGCAGGGGCACATGTATGGGTCAAGCTATGTGGGGATGAGATTACTGATAAAATCTACGATCTAACTAACTCACCTAACTATCTAACTAACCTAGGGCTAACCGAAATAAACTAACTAGTGCACGCGAAAACCTAAGACCTAACCGGGTTACACTAACCTAGTAACTAATTTGAGAAACATCCTAGAACCTAACCTGGGGTGGTCTAAAAGGGTTGGTTATGGTCCTAGTGACTTAGGGGTAGTTTATTTATTACCCTATGTCACTTAGTCAATTAAATTAACAACTTAATTAATTAATTTAAATGGTAAAACCGAAATCCTAACTAACTAAGATGCATCCTAGTACCTAACCTAGGATGGTCCAAAGGGTTGGTTATGGTCCTAACAACATAAGAGTAATTTATTAATTACCTTATGTTACCTAATTAGTTAAATTAGCAACTTAATTAATTAATTTAATTGGTCAAAACCGAAACCAGTAAGCAATTTCTAGATTTTGGTTAAGTCAAGTGTTCTTCTAATTCTAGTCAGTTTAGGAGGGGCATTTTAGTAAATTAGCTAACTGATTTATTAATTAAGTTAATTAGTCTTAGTTAAATTACTAAATATTCAGTTCCTAGACCTAGACTCACGATCATTCACTAAAAATGGATGACTTGAAAGCAGTAAAGAAACGCAAGAAAAACAAAAGTTCTCCTTAGGCGATTTCAAGAAGTTCTTCAATGTTTTCGTGAAAAAGTGCAAGGTGATCTTCCTAGATTCAATTCTACATAAAGCATGGTTTTTTTCTCTTGGATTTCTTTCTCTAAGAGTCTTTTCAATTGTCTTATGAATTTAAGAATATCAAAACTAACGTTGTTCCCAATGACATTGTTGAACGTCCACCTCCCTAGTTATCCATGTTTTCGATTCTAATAGTATGTAGATGTAATCTCGAACAAGTTGTTGGTATATGGTTCTAATTGATGATTATGTGTAAGGTTCTTGATATGTTAATTTCTAATGAGGACTATAGATTTGACTCGTATGATTAGGGAATTAGTTACATGAGTTAAAGAATGTTGTAATGCCTAATCGTTCATGAAGTTTTGTTCATTGTTAAATGTCGACATGCTTAGAATGATGAAAGCAATATAGTATATTTATGAAGTTAATTGACTTGGCTAGTTATAATATCATAGTTTGATTTATGCCAACAAATTGTCTAGCAATATATTGTCCAAAAAGTTGAATAGACTTGACTTACTATGTTATTTCTAAAATGTGATATAGAATTGACTAATGACTAAGTTAAACAAAATTAAGCATTACCAATGTAACTTTGAATTCATAACCAAGGGTGTGCCAATCATTTGGACAAGTCCCAACATACCCTTTCCAAATGAACTATGAATATAAGTAAGTACATTGAACAAAGTTTATAACGTTCATAAAGAGTGGTATAAAGCTACAAAATGTCATTGAACAAGATAAGATGCGTAATAACACAATTTAAAAATTAAGAATTATGAAAGTGACCAGAATGACGTGTTAAAAGAAGTGAGACAAGTCTCATTCACACCTAGACAATTATGTTAAAGATACTCACAATAAGAGGGTGGTAGTAATCGTGAGACAAGTATCATTAACACAAGGATGATAATGTAAGGTTAAATTCACATTTCATCAAGTAAATAAAGGAATGACCTGTTATCCTAAGAGTTAAGTAAATCTCATAACTAGAATCAAGCTTTCATAATGTTTGAGTTAACTCTAAAAGTTATAAAAAAAGTTGAGCAAAGCACCGATATACTAGCAATGAGCTTGTGCCAGCACATGTAATCCTCATGTGATAAGGCTCCCCCAAAGTGGATAAGAGTCTCCAAAAATCTACTAGTCTTCGAACTATGTTGCTAGCATAGGAACTAGCCAGTGGATTCCACCTAAGAGAGCTAGGTATGATGCGGTTTCACTTTGGACGGTGAAACCACCCTTTTTCGGTGTGGGGCAGACACTGGATTTAATGTTTAGCTCACATGATATATGTTGGTTAAATGCTCAAGAAAGTATTCGGTTCACTTTATCTGTGAACCACCTCTTTTTGGTGTGGAGAAGACACTGGACTTGGTTTCACTTTAGCCGGTGAACCACCCCTTTTCGGTGTGGTGTAGACACTGGATTTCATGTCTAGCTCACATGATATAGGTTCACTTTGATCGGTGAACCACCCCTTTTCGGTGTGGGACAGACACTGGATTTATGTAGTTCATATGATCTTAACGCTAAAGATTTCTTTAAGAAAGTAACAAAGAATGAAGAAGAAATATAAATTCTAAGTGAGCTAAGAAATCAAGAGATTAAGTATGTCAAATCATATGTGGTTGATAAGAATAAAGTTTTATCAAGTTATTGGCTTGTCCCAAATCAAGATATATGCTCCAATATCTTCACATTATGCAAATGATCAAATAATGGACATAGCCAAATAAAAGTTGGCTTATAATGACTTCTTATATTATGGAAATAAAGTGGAGTAACACATAATGACTAATCAATGCCCCATAATCTTCATAATATGAAAATGATGAAATTAGTGGCCTAGCCAATAAAGATTTCATGCCCAATTTAACAAGAATGGAAAGAATAACTTGTAGTAAGGGTAGCCAAATTATTTCCCTAGTCTTTTGGATTACTTGCTAGATTCATTGTAGGTATAGGAATATAATGAATCATTGCACTTGTAAGTAAGACATAGGATTAAGTAGATCATTGAACTGCACAACAACAAGAAAAATAAACTAAAGTCCTGGGGGAAGAGATCTCGAGCTTGAGAGGAGCAAATTTATAATTTTTCGTTCGAGGTGTTCTAAAATTAAGTTCATGACTCCAAGGTCTTATATTCATATATAATTGACTTGTGTGCATTGAATGCATTAAAATATGTCATATTCATACTATAATTCAAAAATAACTAATGAAGAAAGTTTAGTGACTTCACTTTCAAGAAATGGCATGTCGTTATAAGAAGAGATTTCCTTGATCATGCATAGTCCTGTATATGTGCATATACCGATACTTAGTACAAATGTGTACTAACCCTATACTATTACTATTTTATAGGAGCAGGTCAGAGAGAAGATTGAAGACTCATTGAAGTGGTTTGGACTAGCAATCTCAAGACTTTGGTAGGTCCTCTTGAGTTCGAGGATGCTACATCTATCATTCTAGCTTAGAACTTTAGATATACCTAGTGGATGCTGTCCCTAGAGTTTTATTTGCGACGTTTTATTCAAAGTGTTGTATTAAGGCCTTTTAGCAAACTATTACGATATATTGATTCTTTCATTTTAATTATTTAATCGATTATATATGGTTGTTTAGTTTGAGATTATTAGAATATCATTCTATATAGTAATTATATGAAGCCTATGTATACTTCATTATGTTCTAAAAGTTTTAAATTTTGTTCAAATTTAACTATATGATTGTGATGAAATTTAAGAAGAGGCTTGTCTGCGACCTTTGAGAGGTTAATGACGCCGGTTCCATTCGGATTCCAGAATCTGGGTGTGACATTTTTGGCTACCGGAAGAACCATTATGGGTGTTGAAAGTGGTGAATTGGAATTTAGGTTAAATGATAAGGAGGTAACTGTAACTGTGTGCAAATCGATGAAGCAACATTGTGACATTTATGTAGCTTCAACCATTGTTGTGATTGATGAGATAGTGGCTACTATAAGTGAAATGTTTTGTGTGGAGAAACCTCTAGTAGCCATTCTTTCAAATTATGATGGGGAGGAAGTTCAAGGTTTTAATGAAGTTATGTCTGATCTATCGAGTTTAGGTTTTACTCTAACAATCCCTTGAAGCATGACATTCATCTCAACAATTGAGAAAGTCCCCTGCTAAACCATACATCGAAGAGCCACCAAAGATTGAGTTGAAAGTGAACCTATCCCAGCTTCGCTATGTATTTTTGGGAGAAAATAACATCTTGCCTGTCATTACTATTGAACACATAGTTAAATGTAAAGTAAATTACTTGTCTTATGTGATTGAACTATACATTTAAGTAATCAGATGGACAACTCTTTATATTGTGGGGAATTCCCATGGAATTCGCACTTATAAGATCCAATTGGATAGTCAATGAAAACCAAGAGTTGAGCATAAAAGGAGGATAAATCCACCAATGCAACAAGTATTGAAGAAAGAAATCATCAAGTGGCTTGATGCAAGTGTGGTGTACTTTATTGCATATAGCAAATAAGTGAGTCCCATGCAATGTTTACCAAATAAAGGAGGAATTATGATAGTAGCAAATGAAAAAGGGGAACTTGTTCCTATGACACTGGTTATCAGGTGGCATGTATGCATGGACTACCGGAAATTTAATGCATGAACTGCGAAAGACTATTTACCTATGCAATTTATAGACCAAATGATGTATATTCTTGCGGGGAACAGATGGTATTTCTTTTTAGATGGTTATTCTAGGCAAAACAATATTTCTATTGCACAGTAAAATAAAGAGAAAACTACATTTATATGTATGTATTGAACGTTTGCTTTCAAGAGAATGCCTTTTGGGTTGTGCGATTCTCCAAAAACATTCCAATGATGTATCCTTTTATTTTGGAAGATATGGTTAAAGACTCAATGGAGGTTTTTATGGACAATTTTTTTGTTGTTGGTGATTCATTTGAAGAATGTATTTAACACCTTGGGCATGTATTACAATGGTGCGTGGAAACCAATCTTCTTATAAATTTGGAGAAATGCCATTTCATGGTGAAAAAGGGTATTGTTTTGGGGAATAAAATTTCAGGATAACATTAGGATGTTTTGGAGTTCAAAGTGTCATCCACGAGGTCACCCAAACCACGTGGTAGCAGCCACGCCCCGTAGGTGGGTCACCAAGAGGAAACTGTCGAAGGCAGTGACCTATAGTAGGACCTCGTGGATGGGTAATACCCACGTGGGTGTGCTCCATAGATCAAGGGTAAACTTCTAAGGTTGCAGAATCCAAACCAAGCCAAACTATAAGGGTCGTAAGTCAACCTACGCCCTGTGTTTGGGGTCTAGGGGATGGGGTAGTGAGACTATTTTAGGTTGTTAAGTTAGTGGTACTTTGGGGATTTTTGATTTTTATTAGGATTAAGTGCAATAATTTTTTTATATATATATATATATATATATATGTAAAGAATTTAAACCCCTAAATTAAGACATCCAAGTAATTCTTTATAGATCGTAAAAGAAACCCAATTCTCTCTCAAATATTCTCTCTGTAGAAAGTGAAGAATAAGAGGAAGAAGATCAACCTAGGTCAAGCCAAGTTTGCATTCTTCCAAGATTTTTTGGCCTAGTAATCAAAGTAAGATGCTTTATTTATTCATGGATTACTTTCTTCCATGAAGCCCTCATGTTTTCCCCAATGTAGAAAAAGAATAAGTTAATCTAGTGTTTCTTCTAATGTTATGGATTATGATCCAATAAAATGGATTATGACCATTTAAGATTATTGATCACGAAATTTCTTTTTTTTTTTAGTATGTTTGTACATGTATTCTTGATTAATCTAAGAGTCTAAGGTTAAATTGATATAGTTTGGTTTCAGACATACAATGGGAAATTGTGGTCTTAGAGGTGATCTTCTAAAATTGAATTACATTATATATATTAAGATTAGAGAAACTAGATATGAATTGATTAAAATTAAACCTTGGAGATATGAAGTTATTAGCTTGTAATAGGAGTTATGATTAGTAGTGCTTAAGATTTAGCATATATGATGGTATATAATTAGAATTGCTTAAATAAGAAAGCATGTGCTGAAGATGTCTTGATATATAAGAATATGTGATGATAATGAGGAGTATTTTATTAAGAGTAAGGCTTTTTGTTATAAATATGGAATTTCTACGGTTTGAGAGTAAGTCTAGTATGATGAACTATGAATGTTAAGGCTTGATGAGTGATGTTTATATGTAGGATGAGTTGTATATGGTATTTTTGTGGAAGGACTTTAAGAACATGATCTATATTATAAATATCAGATTATGTATGACCTATAAAACCTATGTAAATGCTTTAATAACACTTTAAGAGTAAATTGTACATGATTATGATATTGAATATGAGAGTAAAGCTTTTATAAAAGTTCAGTCTGGATTCCATATGTGATGCTTTTACAATAGTTGAGTCCGGGATTCCAAAGTATATCTGATGAGATTGAGACCTTCTACACTAGTTAGGTCCAGGTTTTTAGCAATGATCTCCATATCTATCTAATGTGCTAAAATGAATCTAAGAGTAAAATCGATCATGGATAGTGATAGTTTCTCTCATAAGATATAATAAGCCTTCTTAATTAACTAAGACATGCTTATAGAAGTATCTCATCAGTGTTCAAAGGCTTCGTATATGAAATATGTTAGCTTGAATTAGTGATGTCATATTCGTTCATGAATTACCTGACATTGTAAGACAGCACCATGCATGTTTGCTTGAGATAGTAGAGCACATAGATAACCTTGGATTGAGAAATTTTACCCTTCCAATGTAGTTTGAACTATAATAATGCAATGCTTGCATGATATCTTGACTTAGTGAGGCCAAACCACTTCATGATAGCTTGGATTGAGAAATAGTACCATTCCTTAAGTAGGTTGGACTTTCATGAGAGTATGCCTTTAATAATAGCTTGGTCTAACATAGTAAGGTGCTTTTCCTTGAAAGCCTTGAATTTTTAGATAATAAGAATTCATGAGTAATGTTATGCTATGTAATATTAGAGAGTTACACTTGTATCACTAGTATGAATATGAGAGAAAAGTCTCCACTCTAAGTAGAATGCATATGATAAACAAGATTACTTCAAGGAATTATTGTAAGTACGTTTCTATATGAGACTACTTATATGATGTATGATTAACTTGTATTTTTGTGATAGTTGCCTTACCTTGATATGTTTGACTATAGGTGAATGTTCTCTTGTAAATGAGAAGTAAGGTAAGGATGAAACAAAATATGATGAATTAGTATGACAACCTAAAGTGGTTTATTTACAACGGTATACGGGGTCTTATTCACGCTTTGCAAAAATATGACTTGAGGTTACTTATGAAGTGTTTCTCTTATATTATGTTGATCTAGATTCATTTATTATACCTATGATTATGTTCTTATCTATTATGCTTATAGTTTATTTTTATGAAGTATGTTTTATGAGTATGGTTTATGTTTTATGTTTCCTAATGCATATGATATGCTTATGTTGATGATTTATGCTAGCTATCATATTTATAACATTTTGTCCTAATCATACTCTTGCCTACATTCTTATCAAATGTATTATCCAGCGATCTTGACTTCAATTCTCATGGCTAGCATAATAGTAGAAGAAATCAACTGAAAACTTGCTGAGTCCTCATAACATTGAGGACTTGGTCATCCTTCCTTTTCTGTCTTTCTTTTATTTATAGAGTTTTTTTATGATTTGTGTATCAAACTCTTTCAAGTATTACATGGTTAGAGAAAAGTGTAAGACTTCTGCTTCATTTTCTAAGACTTTGATTTTATTGGAAAAATGTTTTAAATTTTTGCACCATTTTTTTATTATCTTTGTTAGTTATGATATGCTATGATGGTTGTACGAGTCTTATTAGATTTGTGTACGTTGTGTCATGTATAAGGGGTACCCCTGGGTATTGGCAGACTTGGTATTAGATTAGAATGTGTTGAATGGTTCTAGGATGTCCCAAACCACGTCTAGTAAAGTCTTATTCATAAATGCGAAGTGCACCACATTAGTAGTCAACTGGATGTTTAGGAAAACATCAGTTCTTCATTCTCCAAGTTTTTCCGAGTTCAAATTATTAGGTCGTTATCCTAATCCATGCCTGATGGTTTTCAGGATATGGCTACTACAAGAGCTAATCGAAGAAGGAACGAGGAAGACAACGAAGAATAATAATACCCTCTCCAAGCTACTCCTTAAGCTCCGAATTATCCTTTTGAGGATAATGCTACTAATTAATAGTTCAAGTGAGAGTTCTAAGTGTTTGCTCGATAAGTGAAAACTCAATCAAATAAAGAAGTTCTAGCCCCCATGAACCTAATTGTGGGTACGAAAACTAAAAAAGTGGGAGATATTTTGTGGATGAGCCCTCCAGAGATTTATGGGTCAAAACTAGAGGAGATCCTGGAGAACTTATAGGTTAGTTCTACAAGGTGTTAGACATTATGAGATTTACTGCGATAGAGAAGGTGTATCTAGACGCATACCAACTTAAGGGTCTTGCTCAAGTGTTGTTTAATCAATGGAAAAAGGCGATATTTGTGGAAATGCGTTCCATAAATTAGGAGAGGTTCAAAAATGCTTTCCTTGATAGGGGTTTTCCTCTAAAGATGAAGGAATATAAGGTTATTGAATTCATTAACCATAGGCAATGTAGTATATGTCACACTTCGAGCCTACACCCTGGGCGTGACTGGCACTCGAGAATCATTGTTGGCCTCAAGCTATAATACTCCAAAAGTCTAAAGCCTAATCAAGAGACTAACATGAGTGTCTAAAGGTTGTGCCACTATTTTAAGGTCAATTATTATGTATATAAGTCATTTAGGAAGTTTTAGAATCAAAATGTCAAGGAACATCCACGATTTCAGGAAACTAGTTCAAGAGGTGCTAGCATGCCTTAGCTTATTTGACTAAGTTTTAAGAGTCTAAAAATGATGAAATTTGGTGGTAAGTTGTGTAACACGTATTCCAGTTAGTTTATAGTCAAAACGTCTGGGTACGAATCCCAAGGACCAACCAATGACCCTTGATGAGGACCCTTGCAATTTGGCAAAAAGCTGCCAAAAGGCATTGTCTATCGACGAAAACTGGCGAATATCCATTTGTGAATCGACAAGGCATCGATGCATCTGTCAAATGGAAACTTGGCTAAAATTTTGAAGGGTTTTGACAACTCTCTGACCAAAATGACGGACCTATAGGACGTTTGGACCCTTGGCCGTCGATTGACAAATGGGGTGTGGATGTGGTCTCGTCTGTCAAACAAGTTGTTTTGCTGCACGTTTTAGGATTAGATAAATTAATTAATTATGTGGTTATTTAATTAGTTAGGGGTTAAGGGAGGTCTAACTAAGTTAGTTAATGACCTACATAAAGACCTTAGCCTAATTAAACTAACCTAACCCTCATAATTTCCCAAACCCAAATTGCTCTTCTTCGCTGTCCCAAAGAAACCCCATTGAAGACTAGTGATGAAGGGTACTAGGTATTAAAAGGATCTACTTTCTGCATCAAAACTTCATCAATTAGTAAAGTATGATATTCCTTTCACCTTTGGTATCTCTTTCCCCAAAGGGTTCCTCCAAATTGATTTCAAAAAGTTGAGTTTTAAGTGGGTTTTCTTCCAATACAAAATTGATGTTTTGAATTTCCCTGTTTATGATTTATTTTGGTTATTCTTAGTATACTAACAAGTATTATGATTACAGTATACTACTTCTTGATGATTTGACCTAGTTGGTGGAAGATGATCTTTTTCCCTTAACCCTAGGTTGTGATCTTGGCCTTAATTGTGTAGTATTGATACAATTAGCTTGGTTAATGTGTGAATTAATATTCTATATTGTTATTATGTCAATTTTGAGTAGATTGGGATGTATTGTAATCAAATTATGCTAGTTCTTGAGTAATTGACCTAGGTTGTGAAGTAGATCATGAACTTGACCTACGATTCTAACTGTAGGCTATGAACTAGTGATGAATTGTTGTGTAGTGATCCAATTGACTTCATATTTACGTTTGTTATTATTTTGTGATGATATTGCACCCATTGGTGGGTGGAATTGTAGGGTCGATGGTAAGACATGGATGATGGAATTGTAAAGAATATTGGGTAAGTCTTGTGATTTCTATTCTTCATTTCTATTATGATTACATGTGATTTAGTTATGATGTTGTGTCAAAGTATACCTTATGTTAAGATTGATAGGGTTTGTATGATGTTGGCTTGAATTGTTTTGAACTATGTATTGTGAGTCATTGGCTAAGATGTAAATGTTTATGAATGGTGATAACTTAGTAATGTTCCTTATTATGATGTGATTATGTAAATGTGCTAACCTCACATGTATGAATTGTGGTTAAAAGATAATACTCATGCAATTCTTATCGAGCTATGATGATAATTTTTATATAAGGGTTAGACCCTATGACCTACATTAAGCTATGATGATTAATAATGGTATTAAAGACATTTCAAAAGAAACTCTAGCTGAGCAACGAGTGAACTAGAGTGAGGAGTTTCCGTTCCCACATAGGGACGGTAGGTTCACTATTGTACTCATGAGATTGGAGACTATAATGCATGTAGCATAAAGAGGGTCGCAACTGTATCTCCTAGTTCTTGAGCTATGTTGATTCCATAGGAATACTACCTAGTGGATCCACGTAGATCCTATGTTCATGTTTTACTACTACGTTGGAAGTAGTTCGCCTTCCTTTCCTGTAGGGTTCCACGACACCAGATTCCACATTAACTCATGTGGTCTATGTCGTTTAAGGCAATATGTTCCAAAAGTAAAATAATGTAATAAAATCAACTCTAACTAGGATGACTTGAGAGGTTTGACTTAGTCTAGGTAGGGGTATGGGACTCTACCTGTACATTGTACTTGTTAGCTTTAAGGGAAGTGTTTGAAGGATGTTCCTATGTATGTATATGTTTATACATTTAAATATTGTTTATATGATAATCTTACATGTTGATGACACTATATGATATTGGTTTCACTTATGAATATGTCTATGGTCTCTATTGTTAAAGCATGATGATGTTACTCTTATTGATATAATATGTGAAGTTGAGCATTGCTTATGCTTCTTCTTGAGTTTACTTGGTTGAGTAAGGTTGTGAGCCTTACTTGGCCATTGCACAAGTGGACTTAATAGGGGTGTATAAGTGATAGTTTTGCCTTGGTTTTGATGCTATAAACTCTTATATATGCTTGTTGGTATTATAACTTGATGATAGAGTTGTCTTAATTATGTGCTTAATTATGTATATATGCATGTTGGTTGACTCGACTTAGTAGGGTTGGTCTTGTGAAGTACATGATCTTGAATTAATGAATATGTCATATTCATTGGTATGGATTCTTGAATGTGCATAAGGCTTTTCAAGGTAAATTGAATTCTTTAATGAAATGTCCTTTTTAGTATGATTTCTATGTGTGTATGCATATGGTCCTATACTTGGTACAAGTGATGTGCTTACTCCGTTTTCTCCCTTTTGCCCAATATTTTAGGTTCCGATCGTTGAAGGGCTTGTGACGACTATTGAGGGAAGACTTGGAATTCTCACTCTCCATGTTGGGTAGTTCCTCACCACTTCGAGGACAATGAAATTTCTAGCTTCGGATATTGATTAGACTTAAAGACAATATATTCATTTCTTTCATTTGAATACTAAAGATTGTATAGCTTATATTTGGCTTTTATTGTATTGATGTATGGTCCATCCCAATTGTTATACTCTTGTTTAGATGGTTATGAGATGAGACATCCGATTTAAGACTATGTTATATATATATATATATATGTGTGTGTGTGTGTGTGTGTGTGTGTGTGTGTGTGTGTGTGTGTGCAATAAAAGTAGAAGACTATGTATTCTTCCTATACGAAGGGTCTATGTATACTCGATATGAAATATTATGAGAGGTCTAAGTAAACCTCAATGTAGAAGTAGTTAAAAAGATTTAATTTTCCACAAGTTTAACCTATTAATGTGATGATGTAATAAATCAGGCTAGTCGTAGTCCTCGACGCCGCCGCCGCCGCTGGTTACATCTAAGGGGTGCTCACCGGATGTGACAAACTTGGTATTATAGCATGAGGTTGAATATCTTTAGAGTCAATGTCTCACTTAACCATGTATATGTAGATTCTTGTTCATAATTGTGAAGCGCTCCACACTTATGAATTGGAAACTATAAGAAGCTTATGAAATTTTCCTTTTATTGGAATCCAATATCATGCCTTGAGAGTCTTGTCTCTATGTGATCTTAGCATCTAATCCTTTTATTGTGTTATAGGTAATGAATAGCCAAAGAACAGCTGCCGAAGATTTATGAAGAGAGTGCCAGTGCGGGATTTCCTCGCCAAGGCAATAAAATCCCTCCTTTTGAAGAAATTGCTAATGATGACCAAGCTCTGGTCAATCGTCCTCCTCTGATAGATGGGGACATAAGGGAAGCCTTTCCCCGAATGACCCAATCCATTAATTCTCAAGCACATGTTCTCACTATTCAAGAACAAGCCATGACCTGCACAAGTTAATCGGTAGGTTGTTCCCCGAAAAACCCAACATGTTGGAACCATGGCCTCCACGTTTGAGGGATTTAAAAAAGGATGAATTCCCCTACTTTTTATGGGTTTAAAGTTGAGGAAGACTCCCAAGATTTCATTGATGAAACCTACAAGATCCTCTATGCCATGGGGTTGACTACTAGTGAGAAGGCCGAGTTAGCCACTTACCAACTCAAAGATGTGGCCCAAACATGGTACGTCCAATGGAGAGACAATAGGCCTTTAGTGGTGGACCAGTTATATGGGTGATTTCAATAATATTTTTCTTGATATTTTCTTTCCTAGCGAGAAAAGGGAAGCCAAAGTAGAGGAGTTCATGAACCTTTGTCAAGGAGGTATGAGTGTACTTGACTAATCTTTGAAATTAACTAAATTTTCAAAGTATGCTCCTTCTTTGGTTTCCGATCCTAGGGATGAAATGAGCAGCTTTATGACAGGGGTGTTGGATGACTTGAAGGAAGAATGTCGTTTTGCTATGATACATGATAATATGAACATTTATCATGCTTCATGCTCAAGAAGTGGAAGAGACAAAGGTTAAGAGAAAGAGTAGCGATGCCAAGATGGTAAGGTCTTTTGATGGTGGTTCTTCAAAGGGTAGGCTTCACCATTAAGACAAGCCTAGGTTTAAGAAAAGGTCTTCTAATCAAGTTCCTTCCAAATTTTCCAGGGCTCTGTGTTATAGGGTTTGTAACCCTATGTTTTAAAAGTGTAGAGGTACTATCTCACCAAGCAAAGAGCCAACTTGTGGAAAGTGTGGAAAGAAGCATTATGGTTATTGCCTTATTGGGAAGGACAATTGCTTTGGGTGTGACAAGAGTGGCCACAACGTTAGGGATTACCCAAATTTGAAGGGGCAAGACAAGTGTAGTATGAAACATTAGGTTAGTGGATCTAATATGGATCCTCCAAAGAAAAATTGCTTTTATGCGCCTCACTCAATGGGTGGACAAGAGTGTTCTTTCGATGCTATTACCGGTATGTTACAAGTATTCTTTATTGATGTATATGCTTTAGTTGATCTGGGTGCTACATTATGTTTCGTTACTCCCTTGATAGTTAGAAAGTTTGATATTTTTCCCGATATTCTAATGAACCTTTCATGGTAACTCTCCTTATAGGTTAGTCGGTGGTTGCAAAGAGGGTTTATAGAAATTGCCCTATCTTGTTTTCCAATAGAGTTACTCATGTGGAATTAGTAAATCTTGATATGGCCGATTTTGGTGTCATTTTTGGTATGGAATGGTTGTGTTCTTTCTTTGCTTCCATAGATTGTAGAACTAGGGTGGTGAAGTTTAACTTTCCAAATGAGCCCGTTTTAGAGTGGAAGGAAGGGAATTATATTCCTAGAGGTCGTATTATTTCTTGTTTGAAATCTTGTAAGATGATCTCTAAAAGGTGTCTGTATCACATTATAAGAGTCAATGATTATACTCCAAAAATCCTCCCATTGAGTTAGTCCCAGTAGTAAGGGAATTTATGGAGGTCTTTCCTAATGATCTTCTCGGAATCCCTCCATAATAGGAAATTCATTTTGGTATTTACTTGCTACCGGATACCAACCCCATTTCAATTCCTCCTTATCGGATAGCTCCGGCCGAATTGAAAGAATTGAAAGCTCAACTCAGAGATTTGCTAGACAAAGGATTTGTTAGACCTAGTATTTCTCCATGGGGTGCTCCGATTTTGTTTGTGAAGAAAAAGGATGCGTCTCTTAGATATGAATGGATTATCGCCAACTCAATAAATTCACTATTAAGAAAAATTATCCTCTCCCTCGGATAGACAACTTGCTTGATCAACTCTAAGGGGAAAGCTACTTTTCTATGATTGACTTGAGATTGGGGTTTCACAAACTTAGAGTGAGAGGTGAGGAATACCAAAAATGTCATTTCAGACTAGATATGGTCACTATGAGTTCTTAGTAATGTCCTTTGGTCTAACTAATGCCCCGACGTCATTTATGGACCTCATGGATAGGGTATTTCAAAGTTACCTAGATTTATTTGTCATTGTGTTTATTGACGACATCTTGGTATATTGAAAAAATGAGGGTGAACACATGTACCACTTGACGGTGGTATTACAAGTCCTTAAGGAGAACCAACTATTTGCAAAGTATAACAAATGTGAGTTTTGGTTGAGGTTGAAAGATTTCCTTGGTCATATCATGTCTAGTGAATTATTTGGAATTGATCCAAGGAAAACGGAGACACTCAAAAATTCGGCTAGGCCATTAACTCAAACTGACATTAGGAGTTTCTTAGGTCTAGCGAGTTATTATAAGAGGCTTGTGGATGGTTGTGTGTTCATTGAATCTCTCTTGACTATTTTGACACAAAACATTGTGAAATATGAGTGGTCGGAGGCATTTGAAAGTAACTTCTAAATCCTAAAGGATAGGCTTACTTCTGCTCCAGTGTTGACCTTACCGGAGGGTACCAAGGGCTTCGTTGTGTATTGTGATGCATGCCAAGTGGGCTTAGGGTGTGTTCTTATGCAACACAGGAAAGTAATAACCTATGCCTCTAGACAACTTAAGGTGCATGAGAAAAATTATCCAACTCATGATCTTGAATTAATGGCCTATCCAACTCATGATCTTGAATAAATGGCCGTAGTATTTTCCTTGAAAATATGGAGGCATTATTTTTCTGGTGTTCATGGTGATGTGTATACCGACCACAGGAATCTTCAATATGTGTTACTCAAAAGGAGTTAAATATTTGACGAAGAAGGTGGTTAGAATTTTGTTGAAAGACTCCGACATGAGTGTTCTCTATCACCCCGACAAGGACAATGTGGTTGCGGATGATCTATGTCATATGACATGGGTCGTATGTCTCATGTAGATGAAGCCAAGAAAGACCTAGTGAAAGATGTTCATAGGTTTTCTAGATTGGGGATTAGATTTGAAGATTCTCCAAATGGTGGTTTTATGGTCCACCATAACTCTGAATCATCTTTGGTGGTTAAGGTGATGTCTAAGCAAAACCTTGATCAATCGTTGATGTAATTGAAGAAATCAATTCTTAACAAGCTTAATGGGTTATTATCCTTGGGGGGGGGATGATGTCTTGAGATATCAAGGAAAATGTGTGTGCCCAAGGTTGATGACTTAAGGAAGCAGATTCTTGAGGAAGCTCATGGTTCGCGTTATTCCATTCATCCATGTTCTACAAAGATGTATCATGACCTTAGGGAAGTGTTTTGGTGGGAATGCCTAAAGAAGGACATAACAGAATTTGTTGCAAAATGTTCATATTGCCAACAAGTGAAACCCGAACACCAAAAGTCAGGGGTTCTACTTCAGGAAATCCAAGTCCCTTCTTGGAAGTGGAAGACATTAATATGAATTTTGTGGTAGGTTTACCTCAGTCAAAAAGTCAATATGACTCCATATTGTTGATTGTGGATAAGTTGACCAAATCCTCTCATTTTATTCCCATCAACTCCACTTACTCGACAGACGATTATGCAAGGATCTTCATAGATGAGATTGTGTGCCGCCATGGTATTCCGTTATCCATCATATCAGATAGGGGTTCATAATTCACATCTAGATTTTGGACGTCATTCCAAAAAGTGCTGGGTACCAAGGTAAAGATAAGCACCACTTTTCATCCTCAAACATATGATAAAGTGGAGCGTACAGTTCAAACCCTTGAGGATATACTTAGAGATTGTATAATTAATTTCAAGGGAAATTGGAATAAGCACTTGCCTTTGGTGGAGTGTTCTTACAACAATAGTTCCATTCATCTATATCTAATGCTCCATCTGAAGCCTTGTATGGTAGGAGATGTAGATCTCCAATTAGATGGTTTGAAGTAGGCGAGTCTTCACATTTGGGTCCAATTTTATTTATAAGACTTTGGAGAAGGTTCATATAATAATAAACTGGTTTAAAATAGATTGTAGCCGGCAAAAGTCTTATGCCGACCATAGGAGAAGATATTTAGAGTTTGAAGAAGGTGATAAGGTGTATCTAAAACTTTTGCCTATGAAGGGGGTGGTTAGATTTTGCAAGAAAGTGAAGTTGAGTCCTCGTTATCTGGGTCTCTATAAAATTGTGCAAAGGATTTGCAAGGTTGCATATGAGATGAAGTTGTCTCATGAATTGACTTCGATTCATCCAGTGTTTCATGCTGAAGAAGTGTAACGATTATCCCGAGCCCATTCTTCCTATTGAAGGTCGAGGTGTTTATGAGAAACTCTCCTATGAGGAGGTTCTGGTTCAAATCCTTGATAGACAAGTAAAAAAGTTAAGGAATAAAGAGGTGGCTTCCGTAAAGGTGTTTTGAAAGAATCACCTAGTTGAGGGTTCAACATGGGAGGACAAGGCCGACATGAAGTCTCGTTGCCCTCATTTATTTGATAACTAAGGTTATTTATTCTTGCTAATAATGAAAATATGACTAAACTTGAAGTTGTTTTGATATTTGGTGAAGCTTTGCAAAAATGTTCATGTTATAGTGAATTACAGTGAAGTTATGCCTATAGATTTGAAAATTGTCAATTTTACTTGTTTTGAGATATGTTCTGTGTTTTGATATGGTGATTCTTTATGAAATGATATTAAGGATGTTGATAGTTTGAGTTGTAGCATAAGTTACTCCTTAATGATATGTTGAGCTCATGTTGTTGTGAGAACGAAATTCCTCATGATGTGATTGAAAACTCTTATGTGTAGTGATTGAAGTTTGGAATTATTATATGTAAATTCCATGATTGTTGTTGTAAATCATATTTGATGTGTTGTTATTGGTTGGGATTCTAGTCTTGAGTCTATTCCTTCCTTGTAAATAATTTTAGTGTCACTCTGGAACGAATGTTCCTAGGGAGGACAATGTAATACTACGAAAGTCTAAAGCTTAATCTAGACCCTATAATTAGTTTCTAAAAGCTGTGTCACTGTTTTAAGGTCAATTATAATGTATATATCATTTAGGAAGTTTTTGAATCAAAACGTCAAGGAACATCCATGATGTTTGGAAACTAGTTCAAGAGGTGCTAGCGTTCCATACCCTATTTGACTAAGTTTTAAGAGTCGGAAAATGATAAATTTTGTGGTAAGGTGTGTAACACATATTAGAGTTACTTTATAGTCGAAAATTCCGGGTACGGCTCTCTAAGGAAAAACTAAGGTCCCTTGAGGAGGACCCTTGCAATTTGGCAAAAAGATGCCAAAAGGCAGTGTCCATCGATGAGTGGAGGCGACGATCCCTTTGTGAATCGACGGGGCGCCGATGAAGACTTAGCCAAAATTTTGAAGGGTTCATTTGGCAACTCTCTGACCAAAAGTCGGACCAACATGACTGTTGGTCCCTTGGCTTTGGATTGACAAACGGGGCGTGGACGTGGTCTCGTCTACCAAAAAGGCTATTTTCCTGCACGCTTTAGGATTAGTTAAATTAATTAATTAGGTGTTTAATTAATTTGTTAGGGGTTAATGAAGGTCTAATTATGTTAGTAAATGACCTATGTAAATACCCTAGCCTAATTAAACTAACCTAACCCTCATAATTTCCCAAACACAAATTGCTCTTCCATCTCTCTTCGATCTCTCACCTAATGAAAACCCATTGAAGACTTATCAAAGAAGGGTTCTAGGTATTCAAAGCATCAAGTTTATCGATCAAACTTCATAAATTAGTAAGGTATGGGATTCCTTTCACCTTTGGGTTCTCTTTCCCTAAAGAGTTCCTCCAAATTGATTTGAAAAAGATGAGTTCTCAGTGGGTTCTCTTTCAATAAGAAATTGATGTTTTAAATTTACTTTTTTATGATTTATTTTTGTTATTATGAGTACATTAACAAGTATTATGATTACATTATACTACTTCTTGATTATTTGACCGAGTTGGTGAAATATGATCTTTTTCCCTTAACCCTAGGTTCTGATCTTGACTTGAATTGTGTAGTATTGATTCAATTAGCTTGGTTAATTTGTGAATTACTATTCCATATTGTAATTATGTCAATTATGAATAGACTGCGATGTACGGTAATCAAATTATTTTAGTTCTTGAGTAAATGAACAAGCTTGTGAAGTAGATCATGTACTTGACCTATGTTTCTAAATCTAGCTATGTACTAGTGATGAATTGTTGTGTAGTGATCGAATTAACTTCATTATTATGTTGGTTATTATTCTTTGATGATATTACACCCATTGTTGGGTTGAATTGGAGGGTTGATGGTAAGACCTTGATGATGGAATTGTAAAGGATATTGGGTAAGTCTTGTGATCTTTTTTCTTTACTTCTATTATGATTACGTGTGATCACGTGAAGACGTTGTGTTGAAGTATACCTTATGTTAAGATTGATAGGGTTGGTATGTGCTGGATTCAAATGTCTTTAACTATGGATTATGAGTCATTGGCTATGATGTAAATGTTATAAGGATGGTGATAACTTACCAATGTGCCTTAGCATGATGTGATTATGTAAATGTGCTAACCTCACATGTTTAGATAGTGATGAAAGGTTAATACTCATGCAATTCTTATCGATCATAAGGGGTAGACCGTATGACCTACATTAATCTATAATGATTAATAAAGTTATTAAATATATTTCAAAAGGGACTCTAGCTTAGCACCGAGTGAACTAGAGTGAGGAGCGTCTCTTTTTACATAGGGAAGGTAGGTTTGCTATGGTATTCATGAAATTGGGGACTATAATGCATAGAGAATAAAGAGGGTCCCAACTATATCTCCTAGTTCTTGAACTATGTTTCCCCTCTAACTAGTGGATCCACGTAAATGCTATGTTCATGTATTAGTACTATGTTGGCAAGTAGTCCGCCTTCCTTCGGTGTAAGGTTCCATGTCACAAAATTCCATATTAGCTCATGTGATCTATGTCGGCTAAGTCACGATTTTCCCAAAAGTAAAATAAAGATATAAAATGGACTCTAACTAGGATAACTTGAGAGGTTTGACTTAGTCTCGGTAGGGGTATGTGACTCTACATATACATTGCACTAGTTAGTCTTAAGGGAAGTCTTAGAAGTATGTTCTTATGTATGTATATGCTTATAAATATAAATGATTTGTATATGATGATATTACATGTTGATGACACTATATGATATTGGTTTCACTTATGAATATGTCTATGGTCTCTATTGTTAAAGCATGATGACGTTTACTCTTATTGATATAATATGTGAAGTTGAGCATTGCTTATGCTTCTTCTTGAGTTTACTTGGTTGAGTAAGGTTGTGAGCCTTACTTGTCCGTTGCAATAGTGGACTTAATAGGGTTGTATGAGTGATGTTGTTGCTTTGGTTATGATTTTATGAACTCTTATACATGCTTGTTGGTATTATAACTTGATGATAGAATTTTCTTGATTATATGCTTAGTTATGTAGATATGCATGTTGGTTTGACTAGAATTTGTAGGGTTTGTCTTGTGAGGTACATGATCTTAAATCAATGAATATGTCTTATTGATTGGTATGTGTTCTTAAATGTGCATCAGGATTTTCAACGTAAATTGCATACTTTAATGAAATGTCCCTTTTTAGCATGATTTCTATGTGTGTATGAATATGGTCCTATGCTTAGTACAATTGATGTGCTAACTCCATTTTCTACCTTTTCCCTAACATTTTTTGTTCCAGTCGTTGAAGGGCTTGTGACGACTATTGACGGAAAACATGGAATTGTCACTCACCAAGTTGCGTAGGTCCTCATACCTTCGAGGAAAATGTCATTTGTAGCTTCGTATATTGATTATCCTTATAGACAATATGTTCATTTCTTTCATTTGAATAATAAAGATTGTATAGCCTATATGTGGCGTTTATTTTTTGATGTATTGGCCCTGCCCAATTTTTGTACTCTTGTATAGATGGTTATGAGATCAGACATCCGATTTTTAGACTACGTTATATTTTA